>NC_056739.1:1310295166-1310440166 GCF_019279795.1 Protopterus annectens
TATGTACAGAGAAGTTGTATAGCAACAAGACCAGATAAAACCCATTGCTGGACTCCATTCACAGCTTCCATATTGGTTGTTATTTATACACAGCAAAATAATTTAAAGAAACACTTTCCATGTTGTAATCTTTTTAACAAGTACAATGGGAACCATCACTTACAGTTAATAGACAGCAACAGCATTTCTGCCCTTTTAGCTGATCATACTTTATTTTACAGATATATTGCTACAGACTTACATCATTAATTCTTTTCAAAATTGCTTGAATAGCAACCGATCTACTCAGGATGAAACAATAACAGATGTAATTTTTTGCCTGGTATTTTTCTGCAGCAGTTGGTGCATTTCAAGTTGTACTCAAAAATTAGATAAATGATCAAAGTCAATAGCCATAGTCAGAGGATTCAGTAGCTATTAATGAAAGTTGTGTATATTGTTTCTTTAAGAAAACAGTACTGATATTTAACAGTTTGTATGTTTGACATCAAACAAATAGTCATGATTTTTTTGATGGAAAGAGTGCTTAGAGTATATAAAGCTATAAAGATGAGTATTTTCAATTATTTCTTATTTCTGATACTGCAGATAAATAGAACTGTAAAAAAACAGCAAGTTGCATTACATCAGAATTTAATTCATGGTACCGTTTGACTTTATTTAAGCAATTAGGTCATAAATACTAGTGTGGAAAAAGGTAGCGAGAAATAAAGGAACCAAAACTGGCAGTAGAATCTGTAGTAACTGGTCTGTTAACTGGGGGCACATGGCAGTAATGTATAAACGAACATCTGTCCTGAATCAGTCACCTCCATGTCAGTCTTCCATTTATGACAGCTGTACACCTGACACAGAATTACAGATAGAAATACATCTCATTTAGAAAACTAAATGAAAAATGCTTATTTCAGTGATATGGTAGCTTAGTCATGTAACTGGAAGAGCTCCAGCCAGCTAGAGAAAGAAACTTTTGAGCTGAAGTTAATTTACAGTTTCACCTACTTCTTTACAGTATGACACTGGAGTTGTAACCCATACTGTGTTAAAGACAAAATAGTCAATGTTTTTTTTTTGTATATAGCTTATTGATTTTTCTTTGAACTTTAGTTTTAGGTCATGCCTAATGTCTTTCACTCATCTTCAAGTCGCATCTGCCTTTGCTTACTTTATGGGGTTGGATGTTGGCCTAATGGTTAAAGTGTTTACTTTATGGACACAGGGTGCAAGGTTTGATTTTTCACATGGAGTAACTGGCTAGGCTTAAAATAGCCCACAAGAGCAGTTAGCCTAGTACTAATCTATGAATCTATGTATTACGGGCCAGTGAGATAAGGGGCATATCACAATGCAGAATTAGGATTCAGATAATTGAAAGGAAAGATGTGAGCCTTGCATTGTGCCCTGATAACTTTAACAACTGTTTACTACAGTATAAGAAAGAAACAATGACTCCAGAGTAGTACTTTAGCACAGAAAATGAAGGCCATGTAATACAAACAAACATCAGCCTATAGTGATTGTTTTGAATCCCTCAGTTTCTGATTGTCTACTATCTGACCAAGCAAGACAGAGAATCAGTCAGTAGCTCTGGATTACCTCTGAAAATAAGTCTTTGTGCCTAATATGCTTACCTGGTTAATATATAATAAAAATGAATAGAGAAATAAATCTGCCTCCTTCTAAGACTTTTTTTTGATATACACTTACATGAGCACCTAAAGACACACAAAATGATAAATCTGTGCTCACAGGAACACACAAAAACACACTCACAAAAATCTTACAAACACATTCTATACATTCTGACTCTCCCTGAAAATATGTCAGACGTGCATTTTTTTATGTGGCCTGACACACAGTTGTACCCATGTTACTATACATGCAAATAGAAATCCCTCATCCAGCCACTGTGATTATGGACTAATATTGTGATATGCATCAAATATGTAATGCCCGAAATGCAAAAGTATGGGTCACTCTGAAGAAAGACTCTTTTGCAGGTAACAATTGTAGAAAGAACATTGTAGTTCTAGATTGCATATAAACACATGGCAAGAATGACGAAAGGAGGATATATAGCTTTTTTGATTTTACCTGAAGGTGCAGCTAAGTCCCATGTAGCTATCATTAATCTATTTTAATGTAACCAGCATTCTTTTCATTTCTGCATAAAAACTGAAGCCACAGTTCTCCCAATTTTGCAATAAATTGCACAGTAGAAGAATTCCTTCTGATGTCTTTTATGAATCATGTTTCTCCATGTCTGCAAGTTGTATTTCCTTTTCATATCAATGTATCTTTTCATCTACAAAAGGTCCATTTCACCCCTTCTCCACTATTTTCAACCCCTTGTCATATAATCAGTGTAAGGGTAGCAGGGTGAGAGGTAGGACTGGTGTAGAAAAGTATTAGGAAAATATTGGCCTGACTCTTCAAATATCAAAATTGATAGTGACTTGAACTTCCAAAGCGTTTGAATAAAAATCATACTGCGACAATAACAAAAGCACTGTGCACAGACAGTTGTCACTGAAATGTAATTATACCAGAGTATACAATTTGCAATGGTGATAAGGAATAAGGCAGGATAATGGATACCTCACTGTAAACATGGATAGTAAGATCATCACAATACTAGTGATGAATAAATTATGTGGATAAGAAGCAAAGCAATTCACACAGGTGAATTTAAATTGCATTGCAGAGTTGTACACAGATGCATTCTTTTTCAGAAACAAAAACAAACAAACAAACAAATGGGCAAGAAATAATAGTTTTGGAACAGCAGTTTTCAAACAGTAAGAGACAGCAGCTTTCCGATCTGAGTGCAGGTCATTTGTTTGTGGAACACATGATATTCAAGTAGTGCAGTTCAACATGAACTTCAGAAAAAAGCCATGAAGCTACCAGTGAGGGCATTTAACTTCATGAATAAAGACTGCCAAAAATGGTGCATTATTGTTGTAAATGTCAAAACATGAGCGTGAAGGTGACAGGAAGAACAGGAGGGATACATCGAAGATATAAACTCGACAAAAACACAGTCTTTGTCCAAAAGTAAAATGCTGATAAAAAAAAAAACTAACAAACTAGTGCAGTTCCCTAATAAGGTTGCATCAAAAGTTAGGCAATGCAAATTATTTAGGACATAGAAAGAAGTACAGAAAGAAGAAATTAAACAAAAAGTAGTGCCATGTAAAATGGCACAAAATAATAAAGAAAATCAGAAAAAAATGTGGTCATGTAGAGGAAAGTAGAACAAGTCTTTTCTGGAATGGAAGCAGAATATTTGCAAACATATAATGAAACAATGAAAGACAAAGAGTAATAATAGTAAAGATAAATAAAGTGTATGGAGAAGTGGTGAGAGACTGACAAAAACAGTCCCCGGGATTCATGAACCTTGCACCAGGCGCACGCATACCGTAGGCGTTACAATGCCAAATATGGCCGCCGAGCGATTCAGGTACGATCCAATTCCACGTGCACTCCCGGCGTGCACCAGATCTGCGCAGCCCCTGGCGTAGGTTTGCTAAACACCCCATGTGCAGTGTGTCACCATGCAAATGAAGGCATATAGCGATTCACGAAGTGGTGCAGGCGTAGCATAAGCCCACGGCAATGTAAACCAAAAAAAACGGTTTACATTTTCCCAAACATAACATCGGAGTAACGGAAGAGTGTCAGACTCAGGTATCACACTGTTAACATATGCCAATGGCAAAATACACAGACAATGGCAAAAGAAAACATACACAACACGTAAATAACAACTTAAATGGCATGTCCACCGTAACTCACATCAGAACCACAGGACATGTGTGCGGAAGGTGCAACATAATGAAATAATATAACAATGTTATAAAACAGCATCGTAATAGACATCAGGTCCACAGCATAATACACCATGGTATGCATGGAACGCCACAACCACGGTGCAAGGGTTACCAAGGACTCACGGCAGTCTTTGGCGTGGTAACTATGAATTAGTAGTCAATGCCATGCAAATGAGGCAGATAATACTGAATCGCAAATCCCCCGCCGGAGTAAGGCTGTACCAAACGGCGCAACAGTAATACACTGAGGAGTGGCTCAGAGGGAATACATGACATCTGCAGAGGGGTGTGCCACCGTAGCAGTAAGCACATTGGAGCACAGCAAACCTGGGCTGTACATCACAAATCAAAGCTGCAGGACCGGGGTGTGGGGTAATAGTTTAGCTGAGAGCATACAATGCGTGCAAAAGTGCATGTGTACGAGGATGTCAACGTTCCCGGAACCTAGTCATGTGACGCACGCCCGCAAACAATATCAGAAACAGGAAGGTGATGTGAAGAATATAAGGAAATGTGGAAGAAGTGTAATTGGAGTACTAATGAGCAATCAACACTAATCAACCCACGAAGGCCAATCGGCGGCAGCTGACAACTCTGCATGCAGAAACCTGCAAAATGGGATAGGGGAGGCATATGAATGCAAAGAAAGTAGGGGAGGTAGCAGACTGCAGAGATAGAAGACCTGACACAGCAGAGCAAAATAGACAGGCAGCACAACGGCAGTAGCACACAAAACGCATGATATGCCATGTCCATGAAAGTAGAAATGACAGTGCTCTGCAGGATGCATGCCAGAAAATGGTAGGTGCAACGTGCATAAATAGTAAGGGAAGGTCGAAAGGTAATCCATGGAAGGCAAGAGTAATGCAACACCAAAGGCAACACCGTTGTAGTTCCATCGGTAAAACACGGAAGATAACCCTTAGATACGGCCATACAAACACACCCTATGACATCATCGGTGTGCACAGCACAATAGTATAAAGTGTGAATGCACACAACACACAGCCGTGTATTCCCAAATGCTGCACCATAGGTGTAAACACACGAGGAACTTTTAAAATGTACATGTTGGGTGCTGCCATAGCTGTGATCCATCAGCATGTGTTAGAGACAGACGGTGTTGTGGAGGAGGGTGCCGACAACCACCGCAGGCCTCGGAGGAGGAGGAGAGTGTTCAGACCAAGGGTAACCTACCAGGGGCTACATGACCAGGAGATAGTGGAGCATTACAGGGTGGACAGGGACATGTTACAACAAATAGTGGAGCTGTGCCGGCCACGCCTGAGAACAAGAAACAACAGAGGGGAACCCATCCCCAGTGGACGCAAAGGTATGTGTAAGCTTGCGAATACTGGCCACAGGTACCTTTCAAAGGCCAACTGGAGATATAATGGGCATCTCACAGGCATCAGCATCCAGGGTACTACACCAGTTCCTGGATGCCATGTTACCACATGCCAATGAGCATATATACTTCCCCAGATCTCAGGAGGAGTTGGCTAGCAATATGTGCCACTTCCACTGTGTGGCACAATACCCGGAGGTACTGGGTGCGATAGACTGTACGCACATACAAATCAAGTCACCACCTGGTGAGCAGGGTAGATGCTACATAAACCGCAAGGGATTCCACTCCATCAATGGCCAGGTCGTGTGCAATGCCCAGGGCATTATCATGGATGTGTGTGCTGGAAGCCCTGGAAGTTACCACGACTCCCATATCTGGCATGCCTCACAGCTGTACCAGGTATTTGTCAGGGGGGACATCCCACAAGGCCATCTCGTGGGGGATGCTGGCTATGCACTGGAGCTGTGGATGATGACTCCCATCAGAAATGCACACACACACATGCAAGAACGCCATAATGAGGCACATGCACAAACTAGAATAATCATAGAGCGTGTGTTTGGGATGCTGAAATCACGGTTCCGGTGCTTGGATACATCTGGTGGAGCCTTGCAGTACTCTCCAGGCACATGTGCCCACATATTCATAGTATGTGCCATGCTACATAATATGATCCTGCGGAAGCAGCTGCTGCAGGGACATAATGGTGAAGGGCCACAAAGCCCACCACAATTGCCAATGCCAGTCCAGGCACAGAGGGTTTCGGACCAGGAACACACTGTGCCAGCCCCAGTAGGCAGACAGAGGCGTACCCAATATGCCTATGCCTTGGCAAAGAGGGAACGTATAGCACATACTCTGACAGCGTAGGCCCCATGGACTGACACCTCCCCACCTGCACACACAGTGAAATGGACGGCACACAAACATGACCACCTGTAAAGTGTAATGTATGGGTGGCCTTATGTGTGACTCCAGCATAGGCAGCCCCCAAACACTGTAAACCCAACAGCCAGTGGAACATGTGACGCCAACACCTGGACAGTATGTGAGTCCTACAGCATATGGCGTTGCTGTGTGCCTGCCATGGTCGCCGCAAGATGTATACATATAAATAAATATATATATATATATATATATATATATATATATATATATATATATATATATACATATATATATATATATATATATATATATATATATGTGTATATATATATATATATATATATATATATATATATATATATAGATAAATATGTACACATATACATATATATAATACAGATAAGACAGGGAATTAGAGGGATATAAGGTGACTGAGAGGTATCCCGTGATATCTGTACATAGTATACATAGTGCAACGACAATCTGAACATCCGGGAGGTTCAAGATAAGAGGATAACGCCAACCATGGAACGTGTAACATACCGATATGTATAACCGCGAGGCTGAAAGACCGCCAGAACACAGTACTGTAACAGTACATGCGTGTGTAATAGTATGATGATATGAAGGGAGAGGTAGACACCACCGCCGGTGTTGCGGTCCACGTAGGTACTGTGTGCAACCGTCCCCGTGAGTGCCGTAGTATGTGTACGTGTGCACTGAGGGTGCCGTGTGCGTCGCTGTGTGAGTGTAATGTGTGTGTGTGTCTGCAACATGTGTATGTTGGTGCCAAGTTAGAGGCAGAGCAGAATATTAGGTGTAGGCATACGGTAAACTAGCCTCAGGCATATGTTCACTACTAGTCCCACAGTGGTAGTGACAGCCCCACCCTGGCTAGGTGTGTCGTGACATAGAACGATACAAAGTGAATATGTCCCAGATGGTAGCACAGGAATATTCCCCATAAGAAATGGAAAGGATGTATGTAATAGTCATGCCTGCATGTACGACACTGATATGTTACATGCAATATGATACGTTGGCAAAGCCACACAGCAATAGGTATGTATCGCGGAAATATGTATGTGCTACCCCAGTACTGACCGTGGCCACGTGTTGGCCTGTAAACACCGGTGTGTGTTCTACAAGTGTCACACAATCAATTCCCATCTGAATATGTGGCAACCACTGGCAAACAGGCTATCCCAACAACAGGACCACAATGACTGCAAATATCTGGGACAGATTGACAAGGGATAGTTGTCACGTACACATAACCGCTGATATACCACAGATGTTATGGAGGTATACATGCATCAAGCTCACCTGCAGGCGATACCGACACCACATGACAACAGTCCAACCTACAATCCCATAACAAAAGACTATTAACTGTTAACCCTCCAAGTAGGGATGGAGCACACAGACAACTATACTGGTTATGTAGAGATGCAAGGCCCACAAACCGTATCCGTGACGTACAACCACCTATATCCCCCACTGTAGATAATAAAGGAATACAAACCATAATAGCAGCACAAACATACAGTCAGTCAATGACATCTGCATAACCACAACATATCGCGTGGGAGACACAATTAAAGGCGGATGCATAATTGCATGCGTTGCATAAATGCAAACAATAACCATGTTACAGTTTGGAATGCAATACTCCGTTATCATTCGTCGGCAGGACAGGTACACCCACATGTCGAACCAAATACTACACCTGTCACACACAATCCACGGGTGACTTGAATGCAGAATATACTTGTCCCTATGCATAGCAGATGCAGTTACACATAACATAAGACAATACAGACCATCTCCATGAAGGTAGGGCAAATAGCCAACGCCCAGGCGGAAAATCTAATTATACCCCAGTATCGACGCGTAATTACCAAATGGAGTAGATGCACAGGGGATATGCACATAATTACTCACGTACACATAGCTGCTGATATACCACAGAAGTTATGGGGGTATACATGCAGCAAGGCCACGTGCAGACGATATCGGAACCAATTAACAACAGCCCAACCCACACTCCCATAACAAAAGACTATTAACTGTTACCTCTCCAAGTAGGGATGGAGCACACAGACAACTATACTGTCCATGTAGAGATGCAAGGCCTACAACCCGTATCCGTCACGTACAACCACCGATATCTCCCACCGTAGATATTAAAGGAATACAAACCGTAATAGCAGCACAAACATACAGTCAGTCAATGACATCTGCATAACCACAACATATCGCGTGGGAGACACAATTAAAGGCGGATGCATACTTGCATGCGTTGTATAAAGGAATACAACAGCCATGTTACAGTTCTGAATGCAATACCCCGTTATCAGTCGTCGGCAGGACAGGTACACCCACATGTCGAACCAAATATTACACCTGTCACATACAATTCACGGGTGACATGACTTCAAAATATACATTTCGCTATGCATAGCAGTTGCAGTTACACATAACATAACACAATACAGACCATCTCCATGAAGGTAGGGCAAATAGCCAACGCCCAGGTGGAGACTCCAATTATACCCCTGTATCGACGCGTAATTTCTGAATGGAGTAGATGCACAGGTGATATTCACGTAATTACTCACTGAGGAACAGCAATTGGTGGGATGAATCCACATGTTGCAGGTATCGACGTATATAAGGATGACTCTCAGGATATTCAAACCGTATGCTCATACTGAAACAGCATTGTGCTACCGAAAATGAAAGGAAACGGAAAAACGATACATGATACATGGAACGACACACCAACAAGGTATGTAGAACACATGATATGTAAGGTTGTGTAACGCATGATCTGTATTAATAAGCTGTACTGTATTGGAATGGTGGTTGTAATTAATTACACTTGTCCGTAATGCAGAAAGTGGTGAAAGGTAGTTATGTAGTGATATCTTGCTGAGCATACCAACGCTTGTAGACACTGTGTGTACAGCAGTGGGACATCATGTACACAGCGGAGACACCAAAAGGGATGCCACAGGAGGGCATTAAAGAGAACAATGCCATACCACATGCTGTTGCTGGCAGTGGATGTCCAACAAGGAAGCACCATAGCAGGGGATAGTACATGTATGTATACTGTCACAGCATGCATGTGTATGAGCATATACCGTTGATGTCATATGTAAGGTGTGGCCGACGTGCAAGTATGCCCTGCATTAGGGGATAGTATGTGAAATATGTGTAATGTAAAGTTGTCTAGGTAGATATGACAGATATCATACACAGTATCACAGGCATATCATACATAACACATGTATCACCTATTGAATGTACAATAACAGGATACATATGGCCTGTAGGTATGGGACAGAGTAGTAGCATGATAGCTAGTCTAAATGGAAGGGACACCAAGTAACCATGCCCAAAGGACTTGTAGTAGCTGCACAGGTGCACAGTGGGCAACAATGCAGTCTGGCAGGTCCGTGTAAGCACATGGGCAGTGTACACAGTAGTGTCACCTCTCCATGGTAGTGTCCTGTGAACAGCAGAGGCAGGTGTCAACTGCACCACTACACAGTACTGCTGCTGTGGTGGTACCAGGACTACGTGTCACTCAAACAGCAAGGGAGGTATCACATGAACAGTGCTACCGTGTGTCCCTGCGGGATGTACACAGGACCTATGTTCCACAGCATGGTGTGTGTTGTGTTCGTGGAAGTAACACAGAAGCCCAGCCCATGCAGTGTGGCATGTGTGCACATATCCAGGAGCATTCCGTTCACACTGCCCACCGCAGATGGCATGTATGAGGAGTATAGTTTTATATATATATATAATATATATATATATATATATATATATATATATATATATATATATATATATATATATATATATATATATATATATATTTGTATTTTTCTCTGCCTACTGGAGTTGTTATGTAACCTGTCCTTTGTGGACATTCTTCTATCTTAGTCATTTGTTACAAAGATGTTTACTTTGTTCTATTGGGCTTTTTTCCTCTGTGTGTGGAGCTTTGCTCCCCGGGCCTCTACTGAAAATGGACATCTATCCAGCTAGACTAGCCCGGTCAACAAATGTAAAATAAAAATAAAATAAAAATAAAATAAATATGCATCACTAATGTGGAGGACATGGGCTGTGTCAGAGCAGAAGACACCCCTGAGTATGTGGTATGCAGATGTGCACAGATGTGTTGTCTGTATGTCAGCCGCATATGTAAACTGTCTGAGCCCAGTAAACATCGTGGCATGTCAATGTTGTGCCATGTAAAGCTGTAGCTGTTGTTGAAGGTACACCATAAATGTGTTATTGTACCCTTGACTGTGTGTAGATGTGTGTAGTTCACAGGTACAGTGGCTACCTATGTACCAGCGTCACACACAGTACAGATAGGTGTGGCCTTGCAGAAGGATATCCATGCCACAGTGGAATACGGTAACCACAGGACTGTGTGTGGCATATGTGTGTACTGCAACCATGTACAATGTGATATGTATGTATGGGACCACTATCCATGTGATAGTCAGTGGGTGAATGTTGTTATGCAAAGGTGATGTGCATGCACCATGTGTCATGCATCCTGATGCCATGATACGCATATGAAGTATCCGCCACACTGACACCCATATGGTTGGTATCGGTATGAGCTGGTGGAGCAATAATGGCGCTTGGTATGTAGGTGTGGGAAATCTAGGCATGGACAGTACTCTGTGACAGCATGTTCCGTATGTAAGAATATAGTGAACATGAGTGGCCCTATGACTGAGGACTATGTAATGCAATATGTACCTGACATGTAGTAGGTACTATGGTATTCTGGCATCACTGTGTGCACAGTCCATGAGCCACATAGCATAACATCCGGAGACACAGGGTATGATGTGCAGGTGGATGTGTATGTTGTCAATACCAGAATGTGGAATGTTGCTGAAAGGCAATGTGAGGACAACGTATGATGTGTCGGCCACCGTACCATCCTCAACTGCCCATGCAACTGTTGACAGGTGGCCAGCATGTGTATGTGCCTTGCTGTGGCACACACACGCCCAACACGGGTGCTAGGAAAGGACTGGAGGCCATCAATGTGTGTGGGAATCACGTTCCTGAGGATGTGCCCCATTGCCATGCAGAATGGTCCAGTCATGGGTGTATGACTATAGTCCCACTCATGCAATGCAGTGCCACCCGTGTGTAGTGCGATAAATGCCACTGTGTGGCAGTCAGGGTCCACAATGTCCGACAAAAGGCTAGCAGTGAATATAGTGGCCTGGTGCGGAGACATATACCGAACAGGTTGGTGGGACATTACAGCCAGGGACATTGGAAGGTGACATTGGGCCAGTGTCCCAGGACATATTGTGTGCATGTCAGTACTGTGTATGTGACCACAGGGACACTACGATGGCCATGTACGGATTGCGACCCTGTAGTGAGTGAAAGGGTGTATTGTCGTTAAGTACGCCATCACCTGGCACGTTGCCAACATTAGCTCGGTCTGCAATGCTTGGGTGACTATTGTATGTGACATCAGATGTGGATGTTGCCAAAGAATACTGACATACCACCACAATGCCTGAGGCCCCACACCGCAATGTGCGGCAGTCATGTTTAGGTAGCTAGCCTTGGAGTATGTGATGATGGACCTCGGGGACCCACCATGGCTGAAATGTGATGCACCCCACACATGTGAATGTACATCACTGTGCAACAGCCTGTACATGTGGTTGTACATATGTGCATGGAACATGACCACCACAGTGGCGTCTGTGAACTGGTCAGTATCGCCATGTCTCTGTGTGGAATAGCATGATTCCTGCAATTGTGTACATGCTACTGCAGCGCACTGTGGTATATGTCAGCATATGTATGTGCAGTGTCCATCTGCTTGGGTGTCATGATGTTAACAACTGCTGTCAGCAGACATCCGTAGTAGTTGTTGTAGTACACATGTTCCATGCATGCTGTGATGGGTGTGTTTCCAGGGTGTGGCTAGCAAGGCCGTGTAGCATATGTGTTGAATCCACCAAAGAGGGGATAACCCAGGTGTGTCACACCAGTCACATGGAGGTAGTGTTCATGCTAAGGGTAGTGTAGGTATGGTATGTGCTGTGTATTGTTTCACCCAGCTGAGCGGAGTGCATGACTCAAGCATGTGTAGGTACATGGGTGTCTATCCCAGGGAAGTGTGGGTTACTGTCAGCACACAGCAGTGGTAGCTGTCTGAGGCCCAGTGTACACTATAACAACACAGACGGCATGTAACCTGTGGTGTACACTGTCGACTCTGTCGCATGTTACAATGTGTATAGCGGTCACGGATATCTGCACATGGAGCACCTATGATGCATTGTGTTAAGCAACTATCCAGGATGTGTGCAAAACACTGTGTGATGTGTGAACCCCTCATCTGTGGGTGTTCCGTTCCAGGTATGTGTCTGGACGGTACGGTCCGTGTACAATTCGTAATCGCAGGTGTGCTGTGCAGAGCATGGAGGCAGGTCCCAGTCACCGCAGAGATATGTGAGTGGTGCAATAGTGTGTGTGCCCCGCTTGTGTGCATCACAGTGGAAGATGCAAGCATTGTTCCACATGACCCCATGCCGTGCCTGCCAGTTACAGCCCTGCCGGTGACAGTGAAACTGCCAGAGAGGCAGTATAGCATGTGATGATGTACATGTGTGCTCTACACCCCAGGCCGATGGCTGCAGGTCATGAGTGCCACAGCATTGTGTTTGACCTGGACTGTCATAGCGGTCAGATACCACATGCCTGTACAATAACAGTAGGAGCATAGGCAACTGTTGCAGTGACACAGTAGGTCAATGTACAGTGTCCCCGTGTCCAGACCACTGCTGACTCTACATCATGGCTAGACACACACCCAGAGGGCTATAACACCAGTGAGCCATTGCATGTCCCAGTACACGTAGTCTGTGTATTGCCATCACAGGGCAGTCACAATAACATGATGTATGAGAGATATATTGTACCAGATGATGTGTCATGTGTGCGTATGTTGAGTTTCAGAGGTGTTCACCCATCCACAACATCTCAGTGCATGATGCCTTGTGTAACATGATGTGTGGAACTGCAGTGTGATTCACAACAGCGTCATCCATGACTGGTGTGTTGTGAATGGTGTAACCCATGAGTCTGCGGGATATACACTGATGTTGGCTGCCATGCTGGGGGCCACCAGTGGTGCCTACAGTGGTCATACAGACATATTGCATACATTGTTCTTGCAGGAATGTCCATTGTTGTAGATGATGTGTTACTATGTGATGGTCGGTGTGTGTTGTGAATGTTACCCATCCAGATGTGACCGTCAGGTGCAGTCATGGTTGTCGACAGCATCACCCCCATCCACAGCTGTCAGCACCCTGTCCCCAGAATGGGTAACAGTAGCCCTCGCACTGTGTGACTAATGTGCAGATCATAGAACACCTACTACTGGCTGCCTAACAGTGTCATCTAGGAAGGGTATATGATGGCTGGAATACGCTGCTCCAATGTATAAATATGATATCCAAATTAATTACAATGATTCCCATCTAGTAAGCCATGGCTGGCATGTAAACCATGTACAACAATGACTGTGTGACTGACCCTTCCAATGTGGTGCCGTGATGAACATGCACCCGTTAGAACACCAAATGAGGTACATTGCACATAATGATGTACAACTGACAGCTATGGGCACAGCATGGATGCAGAAGCACATCTCCCACAGGCAGTACCACTGTACGGTGGTAGGGGGGCATTGCACGAGTACATGTGACAGTTGCTGTATTGCCACATGTACGACATATCCGTCATATATGGGTAGCACTGGTACGTGATTGTTGGACATGCCTGTACATATGACCATGTCCCACAGGATATGTGTTAAGTGTGTACAACACCTGTCATACCGTCAGCAAGCTGTGAAGTGTATGACTGCCAGTGTACCTGTGTTACATGTTGTGCAATGGGTGCAAAGGTACGCAGAAGCGCATTACATGCTCACATGTCCTGCACAGGTGCATAGCTTGACAATACAATACAAATAGGGTGTTGGATAATAGCAACCCACAAGAGGTGATGAGTACGGGTGGCAATGCACTATCACCTTTCTGGGTAAGGTGTGCATGTCCATGACACATTAGCACCTGAGATGTTAGCAGTACAGCTGTACAGGGCGGCATGTATATTTGATTACAAATACCCTTGCGTGTTCAACCAGTGGCCTGTTGACAGACAGACATCAACACAATGTGCAGCATTGACATGTGCACAGCACATCACCGCTGGCTACAGTAGAACAGGGTTAATGTGTTGACATGTGCACAGAACATCAGCACCAGCTACAGTCGAACACGGTATGTGTTGAACCCCACCGTCATTGTAGCCCATGCCACAGAGAGACATGTTATGCATCTGTGTATGTACGGCTGGGAATGGACCTGGCCTAGCAGTATAGCTGTGTCAGTGTTGCGAACAACATACTAAATGGGCTGTGTGTGTGAGGTGTGTGTCATAAGGTTATGGTCTGATGGATGATACCAGCATTGCCACCGCAATGTGAACATCCCCGTCCCCATAAATGAATACCTCGGCTGTGCTCAACACCATGGTCACTGTGGAAGTGATGGTGCTGTGCAGTGCACCCGCCGACATGGTGGTGACAGCAGGCACTGGATGTAGACATATGAGGTACCCATGTCAGTTCGGGGTATCATCCATGTGCACAGGATATCACCATGCGGGCATATACAGCACTGTGTTGAACAATATTACAGCACATAGCACCTGTCAGGTTTAATGTTTATGCATGGGTTTGTGATACCAGCATGCACCATACACACCCCCACCATGCAGCATGCTGCCTACCTTGCAGAAGGACATTGTCCACACCATGATGATGGACATGCGACATGTCCATATACCCATATAAACAACATATGGAATGGACAGCCACCATCCCAATACTGGTATTCCACAGGCTGGACACATCCCTGTGCCATATATGTGATATACCCTGCCATACCATGCAACCCTGTCCATCACGGCTGCACGTGCCATCACAGTCATACATGGTGCGATGGCCACATGGAATATGCACTATTAACTGACTGGATCAGTAATGTGGCACTGATGCACCTTGTGGTGTCACAATTGCTGTGTGACAGCGTGTAAACGTAAGCACATGCTATGTGTGACCATCCCTGCAAATGTCATATGATTACACATTGTCCCATGTGTATCACATGTGCAATACAGGCGAGCCGTGGCAGGATGTCCAACACCCGTACAGTGCTGAGTAGATGTATATGGCAAAACACATGCATGTACAGGTGTCCATGTGTACGTGTGCAGTGCCACTGCTGACGTCCATAACGGCTGCGTCTGTGATGCTATGTGACATATACACAGCATCCAGGTGAACAGTAGTACTGTGGACACATCGGGCCAAGTGCAGATTGGTAGGAACACAGGTGCAGGCAGGTACACATGCCCACAGCAAGTTACCATCTATATGGAGTATGTACAGTGTGATGAGTTGACACAGAGATATGATATGATATCCACTGCATAACGGTGTGACAGGTGTGGCAGCAACACGTCAGCTGTATCAGTGTCATGATGCGTCCCAGAGATTACTGTGCAGATGTCGTACATGTCATAGCAATGTATGTTCAGCGGTATGCCAGTACATCAGCGTGAATGTGACCTGTCACCATCATTATGTCTTACAGATAATGCCACGTTCACGACTCCCAGCCTTCAGCCGCCAGGAGGATGAAGTAATCATACCATTGCTCCATGACAACTATGACGTGCTGTTCAGCCATACGCCACAGCAAGCGCAGCAGCGGGATGACCTGTGGCAGGATATACGCAGGAGGGTGAATGACGTGGGTGGCAACAACCGCACCTGCCAGCAGGTACGCCGACACTGCATGGACCTCATATGGCATGCGAAACAGTGTGCCGCTGCAATCGCCAGAGAACAAGGTGGAACAGGTGGTGGGCCACCAACCCAGCCCCCACTCACACACACAGAGGAGCTACTGGCCAGTCTGGGGACACCCATGGAACAGCATGCAGGAACACTAGCAGCCATCGGGGAGGTGGGTGTCTCCCAACCAATGAGCCTGGAGCTGCCTGGTAAGTCAGTCCTGCATATGAGTATGATATCCACTGTAGTTGCAGGTGTCACTGTACATCATGTAAAGTAACAACACATGCCAGGTATATGGGCACACAAGCCGCATACTACAGTATGCCATGTTGTGTATGCAGATGTGTGCATACCATATGCTATCACACAGGTACATGATGTCACATGCACAGTGCAAACTGTGGCTGTCATACAGTCATGGATAATGTTTATACTGTTGTGTCACCCCTATACAGGTACCTCTGGCGTGTCGCACAGACATGGGTCCGTCGCAGGTGAGACTGTTGTCAGTATCAGGCATGTTACAGTGTAGAGTTATTTGCCATGTGGCCAGGTATAACATGCACACCTGGGTTTAGTTCCAGTCACGTTATACAGGCTGCACCACCAGACACACACATGCCACCCGTGTGCTGTAGATACAACTGTTATTATACACCGGCATGAAACCACAGTACCTGTCAATGTGATATGTGCGGTCAGCTATGCATACCACGGTGAAGGTGTTCTACAATGGATGCATATGTAGTATGCATTGGAACAACATTCGTGGTACGCACACAGTACTACACAGTGAGCAGTGATCTGGGCAGCACACAGGTGTCACCAATGTGACATATGCCCCTACATTGTGTGCACACATTGTGACACGCCACCCGACATGTCCCAAGCTGGTGGTGTTCTGTCTGCACTATTGTCACACCATCACATGACCTACACCCGACATAACAAACATCCACACTGTTGTCTGCATAGCCCTGTGGAGTGTGACACCTCTGACATGTATGGGTGTATGTCACATGGGACACCACAGACATGTGTACAAGATGCCCATCACGCACAATTGTCCAAGTCCCGTTCACACATGGCCATGGGTGATAGCCACAGGCATGTTGCCACACAGTACGCCTGATGTGGATAGACCCCGTTGCACATTGTCCACACATAGTGCAATCATAGCCATAGTGGACCACCTGTACATTTGATGTGTTACACTGGACAACCGGAATGCCTGTCTGCAGCCACCGGAGGCATCACCGATGTCTACCATATATGTGCTGTGGAACAATATGACTGTGTTGCAGTCATGCCATTACAATGCGTCCATGTTATGCATTGCACAGCAACATACATACGTCATGTTGCCATGCAGTGGCACAGTGCCAGTACTCCACACTGTATAGCTATGTACATGGCTCACACTAACCACACCTGCACATACATATGTGCTGAACATGCATTCTATCTGTAGGCTGTACACACAACACTGCACTGTGAAGCCCATTATGATGCAGTGCATGTGGCGGGACACCATTGTGTCACACATGTATACATGTCACTGCACATGTCAGCGGATTACATGTCAAGGTAATGTCAGCCATGTGTACTGTTAACCTGTTTGTGGCCACATGGTGTATCATGGTGATGCATGCAAACTACCATGATTGTGTGCACTGCATGCCTACTGATATGACACCTGCTTGATGTAGTGTGCACCCCAGGGTGGTATGCATACTAACACTATTAATGTCTGAGCTGCATTCCCTGTGCTGTAGTGCAGGCATGCTGCATGCCATTTGAAATATCACATGCATGGTGTGTCTGTGTGTGTGTGTCTGTCTGTGTGTCTGTCTGTGTGTGTGTCTGTGGGTGTGTGTCTGCCTGTGTGTGTCTGTGGGTGTGTGTCTGTCTGTGTGTGTCTGTGGGTGTGTGTCTGTCTGTGTGTGTGTCTGTCTGTGTGTGTGTGTCTGTCTGTGTGTGTGTCTGTGTGTGTGTGTGTGTCTGTGGGTGTGTGTCTGTGTGTGTGTCTGTGTGTGTGTGTGTGTTTGTGTGTGTGTGTCTGTGTGTGTGTGTGTCAGTGTGTAATGTACCTTACAGTATGTCTTTGGATTCACAGGTGGTGTAGGTGCGTTACCCTCCTGCGGTCCATCTGATGTTAGTGTCCCCACGGATACTAGCGGTGATGACCATATGCATGAGGTACAGGCAGGGTTGTCAGGGGCAGAATCTGCGCCATTGGTTACCATCCCACCTATGTCCCCCTCATCCCCGCACATGGTTCTGATGCCAACACATACCACATCACCGTTGCCCATAGAGGAAGGACAGTCAGCGTCTGTTGGCATTGAACAGGAATGTGTGGTGGCTACAGAAGGTGTGACTACACACCATGTTGCCAGTGTAATGACTGGTGATGCGCCACACAGGCATGTGGCTGGTGCTGCTCATAGGAGGACCTCTGGCAGACATGCACCTGCAGTACAGGGCATAGCAGCTGGTATCACCAGACGCATGTTCCAGACTGTAATGGCGGCACAGGCATGTGCAGAATGGCAGAACCAAGAAGGGCAGAGGCTGCAGAGGGCTGCAATCCATACCCTAAATGACAACATCCAGTCATTGGCGAATGCTCAACAGCAGATTACTAATGTACTGGATAGGCGATTAGGTGAAATGGTTGGAATCCTCGACCAAGGCATGGCAATCCACGAGCGTGAGCTGTCTGTGCTGGAACACCTGGTAGGGGTGAGGCGTAGGACACGTGGGCGTAGGCCAGCAACACCACCTAGTGGAGGTTGACGTGTGCGTGCCACCTCTCATGCCCACTCCCATAGTGCCGGTAGCAGTAGCAGTGCAGCTGGTGCTGCACTGTCCACACCAGGACACAGCAGGCCACGTGGACATGGCCCTGGCCAGTCCCATCGTGGACACGGTTCCAGCGGACATGTGTCATCAGACAGTAGCCACTCTATACCTCCACCTGGTAGTGCCCGTGCAACCCCAGGCAGGCAAAGGTCACGTGGCCGTGGACGGACACAGTGAGCTGTACAACCTGCACTGTACAGTCTGGGGCTGTCAATTATACCCTGTGTAGGCATCACATATGGCTGAACTGTGTACACACATACCCACACACAGCAGACACAACTGTAGGGCTCCACCACATCCACATGCATTCTGCACAGACATGCCAAGTAAACTCACCGGCCCTTACATGCACACATGATGTTATCCATTGGTGCAGCCTATGCCCCTGGCTAACATATCACCCTGTGCATATGATGAAGCCTCTGCCGCATCCCTGTCATCCACACCATCGGTGCAGGGTTATGCAAATATATTCTGATGCACAGGGTGGACAGGATAGTGAGAGGTGTATGTGATACCTGTGTATGTATAGCGTGGGATGTGTATGTTGCAGTGGTTGTGTATGAAAACTGACAGATGCATATGTGACGTGGGTTGTGTACTGACAACATGCAGCAGACATACCATGTTGTGCAGGTGCAGCATGCATTGTGATGTGTTCACGGTATGTGTGACGGTTACATGTGTAGCACCATGTTGGTTCTGATAACCTCAATCCCTCCTATGGTGTACTCGCATGTGCCTACAGGGAGCACTGTTATCGGTCCCCCACGTGTAGCTGTGGACTACCCACAGGCACATCTGGCAATAGCAGCATACTACATGTACCCGCAACCTGCCTGGACACCTACATGACACACAAGTCCGCATATATACTGCACCTGACGCATGTGGTCGGTTCCACAGGCTACAGTGGACAGAGACGTCAGATACATAGCAGGACACACTACAGGTATGGTGACATGGTGCAGGTGCCGTACACAGCGTGCTGGCCACTGACTTTGCGTGTCACCTGTCAGCTGTGGGGCACGCTGTGCAGCAGTCGGACCCTGTAACAGTACAGGAATATGGTCACAATCAAGGGGTGTACACCACTATGACTCACACCCCATAGTGTGCAGATGGGGACACCTGCCTGTGTGGTCAGCACCCTCACAATACTATGCACCCACACGCCATGTCACAGGGGGTGGACTTGCACAGGTGGCCAGTATGGCTCACACCTATGGCATCGACAGGGTTGTGCAATGCAGCACCAGTACGGGATGGTCACCCTGTGTGGTTAGTGTCCGTTCACAACAGTATATTTGCATACACCCTCACACCAAGCAGCAGACATACAAACATGTCGACACACGCACATTGTGGTGACCACACATGTATACACGGCGAGACAACATGTTGCATGTACGGCACCATCCAAATCCATGCACCCCACACTGAGGTATGTACAGATCTCTACTATGGTGTACAGGGATGTGTAGCACATGGGACATATTCCCCCCGATATGTGGCATACATGGGCACACATTCATGCACACATGTCAGTGCTGGGAATACTACACCCGCCATAATGATACGTGTGCAGGCATGCAGCGGTATGTAGTGCATTATGTGTACCAACACTGTATCCGGCAGATGTGCCGATATATGCACTTGGTAGGTGGTAGGTGTTACAGTTGCCATGTGACATACAGACGATGACACCTGACCGCTGGGTGTGCATTATGTCAGCACTGTCATGTAACAGCGACATAGCATACTGTATGCACATGGCAGGGTAGGATGGTGTGTGACACACCTGTGAGCCACCACCTGCACACATGCATGTAGACAGGTGTTTAAACACATGATGTACACGCATACCTCCATACGTGCTGTTTCTATGCCACCATATAACGGCCCCTATGATGGGTACGCATGTGGTAGGGTGTTGCAACTATGTTATGGACATCAGCCACTGCTCATGCATGGCTGCTCCGTGCACAGTACACATGTCACATGTGTCTCCTCTTGCCATGTGTGTATGCATTGCTACATTTTGACATGTGTGTTGACATACATGAAACATGGACTGTGGTATGGTATCACAGCTGTCAAGGGCAAACAATACAAGGGTATGTGTCCCAGTCAACACCGCTACACCCTGTAGTGGGAGCATTCCATAGACATGGGTCCACCTTCCATTCATGTGTGTAGCACCATGTATGCCAGTGTTATGCATGTGGTACATCACAGGCTTTGTATGTGTCATGTGTGCAGTCCATGCACACATCCAGACAGACACATGTATGACATATCCGGACATTGGTTCACTCTGGTACAGCAGCAGTCGTGTGTCACAGCTGTGTCAGGGCCGTGGTATGTGTGGAGTCGACCTGTCCATGTATACAGATATGGGTGGACTACATCACACATGTTGGATCATTGGTAGTACATGTGTACTCTGCACAACTGGTGTACACTGCTATACAGACCTGTGGACATATGTCACATGCTGTTGTTGGACCGTGAGGCTTACTGCTGCACTGATGACATGGTGCTGGCATGGCAGTTACAGTGTTCACTGCAGTGTGTACATGTTTGACCTGCACCCGTGATGCCTGTGATGTCATCTGTGTGTGTATGAGTAACTGCATGTGTGACCACCCTGTGCGTGTGGACAGGTTTACCTTACTGTGACCTGCAGTGTGTACACTCTGTCTGCATGCTGGACGGCGTGTAGCAAATGCTAAGTGTGTGAGCATGCCCAGTAAGCAGTTGTGTAGATGGACACACAATACAGTGCACACTGCGCCCTTCTGTGCGTATACCCCGTGTGCATGTATGTTTCCCCTTTGCAACCGCTAAGTGTGTGAGCATGCCCGGTTTGCTGTTGTGTAGGTGGACACACAGTACGTTCCACACTCTGCCCTTTCATGATTACACTCCATGTGTATGCATGTTTGCACTTTGCAAATGCTAAGTGTGTGAGCATGCCCAGTAAGCAGTTGCGTAGATGGACACACAGTACAGTGCACACTGTGCTCTTCTTTGCGGATACCCCATGTGCATGTATGTTTCCCCTTTGCAACCGCTAAGTGTGTGAGCATGCCCGGTTTGCTGTTGTGTAGGTGGACACACAGTACGTTCCACACTCTGCCCTTTCATGATTACACTCCATGTGTATGCATGTTTGCACTTTGCAAATGCTAAGTGTGTGAGCATGCCCAGTAAGCAGTTGCATAGATGGACACACAGTACAGTGCACACTGCGCCCTTCTGTGAGTATACCCCGTGTGCATGTATGTTTCCCCTTTGCAACCGCTAAGTGTGTGGGCATGCCCGGTTTGCTGTTGTGTAGGTGGACACACAGTACGTTCCACACTCTGCCCTTTCATGATTACACTCGTTGTGTATGCATGTTTGCACTTTGTAAATGCTAAGTGTGTGAGCATGCCCAGTAAGCAGTTGCGTAGATGGACACACAGTACAGTGCACACTGCGCCCTTCTGTGAGTATACCCCGTGTGCATGTATGTTTCCCCTTTGCAACCGCTAAGTGTGTGGGTATGCCCGGTTTGCTGTTGTGTAGGTGGACACACAGTACGTTTCACACTCTGCCCTTTCATGATTACACTCCATGTGTATGCATGTTTGCACTTTGCAAATGCTAAGTGTGTGAGCATGCCCAGTAAGCAGTTGCATAGATGGACACACAGTACAGTGCACACTGCGCCCTTCTGTGAGTATACCCCGTGTGCATGTATGTTTTCCCTTTGCAATCGCTAAGTGTGTGAGCATGCCCGGTTTGCTGTTGTGTAGGTGGACACACAGTACGTTCCACACTCTGCCCTTTCATGATTACACTCCATGTGTATGCATGTTTGCACTTTGCAAATGCTAAGTGTGTGAGCATGCCCAGTAAGCAGTTGCATAGATGGACACACAGTACAGTGCACACTGCGCCCTTCTGTGAGTATACCCCGTGTGCATGTATGTTTCCCCTTTGCAACCGCTAAGTGTGTGGGCATGCCCGGTTTGCTGTTGTGTAGGTGGACACACAGTACGTTCCACACTCTGCCCTTTCATGATTACACTCGTTGTGTATGCATGTTTGCACTTTGTAAAGGCTAAGTGTGTGAGCATGCCCAGTAAGCAGTTGCGTAGATGGACACACAGTACAGTGCACACTGCCTTCTGTGAGTATACCCGTGTGCATGTATGTTTCCTTTGCAACCGCTAAGTGTGTGGGTATGCCCGGTTTGCTGTTGTGTAGGTGGACACACAGTACGTTTCACACTCTGCCCTTTCATGATTACACTCCATGTGTATGCATGTTTGCACTTTGCAAATGCTAAGTGTGAGCATGCCCAGTAAGCAGTTGCATAGATGGACACACAGTACAGTGCACACTGCGCCCTTCTGTGAGTATACCCCGTGTGAATGTATGTTTTCCCTTTGCAATCGCTAAGTGTGTGGGCATGCCCGGTTTGCTGTTGTGTAGGTGGACACACAGTACGTTCCACACTCTGCCCTTTCATGATTACACTCGTTGTGTATGCATGTTTGCACTTTGTAAATGCTAAGTGTGTGAGCATGCCCAGTAAGCAGTTGCGTAGATGGACACACAGTACAGTGCACACTGCGCCCTTCTGTGAGTATACCCCGTGTGCATGTATGTTTCCCCTTTGCAACCGCTAAGTGTATGGGTATGCCCGGTTTGCTGTTGTGTAGGTGGACACACAGTACGTTTCACACTCTGCCCTTTCATGATTACACTCCATGTGTATGCATGTTTGCACTTTGCAAATGCTAGGTGTGTGAGCATGCCCAGTAAGCAGTTGCATAGATGGACACACAGTACAGTGCACACTGCGCCCTTCTGTGAGTATACCCCGTGTGCATGTATGTTTCCCCTTTGCAACCGCTAAGTGTGTGGGCATGCCCGGTTTGCTGTTGTGTAGGTGGACACACAGTACGTTCCACACTCTGCCCTTTCATGATTACACTCATTGTGTATGCATGTTTGCACTTTGTAAATGCTAAGTGTGTGAGCATGCCCATTAAGCAGTTGCGTAGATGGACACACAGTACAGTGCACACTGCGCCCTTCTGTGAGTATACCCCGTGTGCATGTATGTTTCCCCTTTGCAACCACTAAGTGTGTGGGTATGCCCGGTTTGCTGTTGTGTAGGTGGACACACAGTACATTTCACACTCTGCCCTTTCATGATTACACTCCATGTGTATGCATGTTTGCACTTTGCAAATGCTAAGTGTGTGAGCATGCCCAGTAAGCAGTTGCGTAGATGGACACACAGTACAGTGCACACTGCGCCCTTCTGTGAGTATACCCCATGTGCATGTATGTTTCCCCTTTGCAACCGCTAAGTGTGTGGGCATGCCTGGTTTGCTGTTGTGTAGGTGGACACACAGTACATTCCACACTCTGCCCTTTCATGATTACACTCCATGTGTATGCATGTTTGCACTTTGCAAATGCTAAGTGTGTGAGCATGCCCAGTATGCCATGCATGGACACACAGTACATTCGGCACCGACGTCTGATACTAGGCGTGCAGCCATGCCCAATGACATCCTGCATAGCCATGGTGGCCGTCCATGCAAATTATATGTAGTTGCTATGCCACAATGGATGCCTACATCATACACACTGGTTGCTCTCTCAAAGGGTGTACTGTCTGTGGTGCATCCCGTATCCATTTCATGCTGTACTGCTCCGTAGATAGGTAGTATTCCCGAGTGCAGCACCACCGTGTTACTGTACGTCCGCCTTGGGATAGTAACATGCTGTGTGACTGCTCACTCTGTATTCATTCCCTATCGGCATCCTTGCCTTTGCAGATGATATCACCCACCTAGGAGTATGCCTCTTGACAGTGCTGTGCTCAGTAATCTCGGTAGCGCATTCTGTAAATGCATCATGCTGTAGTGTGTTCATGTAGTTAGGTGTAGGTTCAACTCCCAGCCCTTCCGTGTGTGGGTGTGTGTTTCCAGCCACCTCTGGGGACAGTAATGTTTTTAGACGCTTCACAACACATACATTTGCTATCAGCGTCTATTCCTTTGCGGATGATGTCACCACCTAGAGGTATGCCTCTGACAGTGCTGTGCTCAGTAATCTCGGTAGCGCGTTCTGAAAATTCATCCTGCTGTAGTGTGTTCATGTAGTTAGGTGTAGGTTCAACTCCCAGCCCTTCCCACTGTGTGTGTGTGTGTGTGTGTGTGTGTGTGTGTGTGTTTCCAGCTGCCTCTGGGGGCAGTAATGCTTTTAGATGCTTCACAACACATACATTTGCTATCAGCGTCTATTCCTTTGCGGATGATGTCACCCACCTAGAAGTATGCCCCTGACAGTGCTGTGCTCAGTAATCTCGGTAGAGCGTTCTGTAAATGCATCCTGCTGTAGTGTGTTCATGTAGTTAGGTGTAGGTTTAACTCCCAGCCCTTCCTACTGTGTGTGTGTGTTTCCAGCCGCCTCTGGGGACGGTAATGCTTTTAGACGCTTCACAACACATACATTTGCTATCAGCGTCTATTCCTTTGCGGATGATGTCACCCACCTAGAGGTATGCCTCTGACAGTGCTGTGCTCAGTAATCTCGGTAGCGTGTTCTGTAAATGCATCCTGCTGTAGTGTGTTCATGTAGTTAGGTGTAGGTTCAACTCCCAGCCCTTCCCACTGTGTGTGTGTGTGTGTTTCCAGCCGCCTCTGGGCACAGTAATGCTTTTAGATGCTTCACAACACATACATTTGCTATCAGCGTCTATTCCTTTGCGGATGATGTCACCCACCTAGAAGTATGCCTCTGACAGTGCTGTGCTTAGTAATCTCGGTAGCGCGTTCTGTAAATGCATCATGCTGTAGTGTGTTCATGTAGTTAGGTGTAGTTTCAACTCCCATCCCTTCCCACTGTGTGTGTGTGTGTGTGTTTCCAGCCGCCTCTGGGGACAGTAATGCTTTTAGACGCTTCACAACACATACATTTGCTATCAGTGTCTATTCCTTTGCGGATGATGTCACCCACCTAGAAGTATGCCTCTGACAGTGCTGTGCTTAGTAATCTCGGTAGCGCGTTCTGTAAATGCATCTTGCTGTTGTGTGTTCATGTAGGTAGGTGTAGGTTCAACTCCCGGCCCTTCCAAGTGTGTGTTTCCAGCTGCCTCTGGAGACAGTGATGCTTTTAGACGCCTCACAACACATACATTTGCTATCAGCATCTATTCCTTTGCGGATGATGTCACCCACCTAGACGTATGCCTCTGACAGTGCTGTGTTCAGTACTCCGAGTAGCGCGTTCTGTCATTGTGTCATACTGTCGTGCGATAGGGTAGGTAGGTGTAAGGTCAATTCCCATGCCTGCCAGATGTGTGTGTGTCTGTGTCTATGCTCCCAGCCGCATGGGTTCGTAGGTTATGGTTTTAGACGCTTCGCAACACACATATATCCTGCTGACATCTCTGTGTTTGCGGATGTTGAGACGCAGCTAGTGGACTGCCTGTGTGTCTGCTGTGGTTAGCGACCTCTGTAGCGTGTTCTCTACGTGCGTCCTGCTGTGGTGTGATAGGGTACTGATGTGTAGGTTCCACTACCGGCCTTGCCACATATGTCTGTCTGTATCTCTCTCGATGTATATACATATACATATTTTATGCCCATGGCGCTGCTCTTTCATGGACAGCTGTCAGTCCCATGTATCGCATATGTGCACAGCTTACACATAGCAATGTGGTACGATGCAGATCCAAATGTCCATGCAACGTCCGTGTTCCGGGAGGTGTTACACGCCCTACAGACATCTGCTGTATATCTTGGCAGACAGCTATCCTTGCTGTACTGTCACTGTACTCGTACACGCCATAGACTTAGTGTATCATTGCCTGTTTATGGTGTGTGTATGTCTATCTGAGCTGTGTGCATGGTCGTGTGTATGTCCCACTATAATCATCTGTGCAAGTGTCGCTAATATAGGTAATCCATGTAGACTGCTTTTTAATGTGCATTTCAGCACATACCTGCGGATCGTACTGCCCCTCCTACTGTGGCACATTTCATCATCTTGCAGTGGATAATAATGTTTCCACACACATGTATCTGTGTCTGTTCATAACACTCCACCTCAAGGAGCGTATATCTGGACAAGGCCTTATGTGATAGTGGGACACTCAGGGCCAGTCATGACATGTTGCTCTTAGAAACATTGATAGTGGGCATAGTGATATGTTATGCATGCGTATGGCATTTCTGTCTGATTTGATGTCTTCATCGCATGTTTGTCGTTGTTTCCTGTCGTCAATTATCATGAGGGTGCCGGACTGTTACTGTTACGTGGAACACAGCAAACATATGAGGCATACTTCTACACAGTCTGCGTACATCTGTGCAGTTGCAGAGTATGTGTCTGATACAACATACCTACTGTCTGACTACAATACACACACAGTGTATGGCGGCATGACAGACCGCATAACATTACTTTGTATTTGCACGACACACCCAAGCAGACAGTTGTACTCCTCACACAGGTCTACATCTGCTTATCCACACTAATTGTTCTTTCATGTACCATATGTGTGCGTCGTATTTGCACTTTCTGTCAGTGGCGGGGCTCATGTACGACTATGGGGGCCTGGTAATTGTTATGTTGACATGTCATGACACCCTGGGGGACACTTACCTTTGTGTCTGGTTACCTTCCACATTCACCTTCGCGGGGCATATGTTGTCATTCACATCTTCCGGGGTATGACTTATACATGTTTGCACATTTGTCCTGCTGTCTTTCTTCTCACCTGTCCGCCTAGTATCACCGGTTCAGTACATGTATTTTGGACAGGTTAGCTCCTTCATACCCTTGACCTGTTGTCATTATGTGTACACGCCCTGACGTTCGGCCTTTGCCCTTGTTACTTTTCACATAGTGATGTGCCTTCCTAGCTGATTGCTGTCTAGGCATTACGGACTGTGTGGTAGGTGATGGTGACCGCTATTTCCATTGCATGATTAGTGACACTCATAACATCTGTATGCATGGCTACGCCAGTATTCGCACAACGGTCTGACCTTGTCTGGGGTATTTATAATA
Organism: Protopterus annectens; assembly: GCF_019279795.1. NCBI lineage: Eukaryota > Metazoa > Chordata > Ceratodontiformes > Protopteridae > Protopterus > Protopterus annectens. The sequence goes on from NC_056739.1 coordinate 1,310,323,149, forward strand.
TAGTCCCTATCTGTATTTCCTGTACTATGCCTTACTGCAGCTGTGTTATTCTGGCAGTTTTCCAGTTATGGGTACCATCTTGGTCGTACGCATGTCCATCCATGGGAATCGCCTACATGACACTGATTTAGGGCTGTACATATTTCTAACCTGCTTTCCGCATTATCCGGTGGATGCTTTGCACCATTAGTGGGGATAAAGGCATGTGCTATACCCACATCCCTCCCACGGGGCGGGCCTACGGATTCTCTGCCAAACAACACCTAGGCCCATTTCTGCATACCCAGGTTCCCATACCTGCAACCCTCTACGGTACATATTACACATGGTTTATGTGTGCGGTACTGGGATGTGGACGCAATTATATGCACTCCCCACTCTAGGGATATCTGTTCATATGTCCTGCATTTCATGGACACATGTGTCATCACCCTTGAACCTGCTTTTAGTGCATGTATAGCTGATTCGTATTTGCAGCTGTCACTTCTTTTGTGTCGATCGTAGCAGGTGCTGCGAATGGATACATTTTTGGAGTCCTACAATGGACACCAGTGTGCATGTTTAAAGTGTAGAACTTGCTGGACTGTCACTTTCTGGCCAGTGATTTTGACTGCTGCTGTATGTTCCCCATTCATGGATGTCTGTTTGACTACCCATATTATCTATTACTTGGCATATTTATATCCATGTGTCATCTATACGGGACATAGGTCTGTTGTGTGTACATATATACATGTAAACTCCTCGTTTCATACCTTGCTTTGTTAATGTCTGTCTAATATGACTGTCCTAAAAGAACTCTACCCTCTCCAAATCATAACAGTCCTATGAGCAATTCAACCTATAAGATCAATCTAGACTAACACATATTAACTCAAGAATAGGCCATTTTTGTCTTACTCAACTAATTGCGAATTATCGTGAATATAATGAACTGTAACCAACTGTAGTTTCTACTGTAAAGATCTTTTTCATTGTATACTATGTAAATTGTCTATATGTCTTTGTAACTATCTGTCATTGTTAACCCTGTTGGAGCTTTTCTCCCCGGGACTCCGCTGACAATGGACATATATCCAGTCGGACTATCCCGGTCAGCAAATGTAAAATAAAATAAAATAAATGAATAAATTACCTGTGTACACACATCTATAACCATACCATACCTTTCCACTGTACAGATACTGGCAGACTGTACAGATGGTTGACCCTTTATCTTAGGTGTGTTTTACATTGACCTGTGTCTATCTGGCAATTTGCTGGTATTTCATGTGAGACTTACGGTGGCACCTTCTGACAAGTAGGTCAGGTTACAGATGCATAACCTTCATCAATCCCTGCTACTAACACACCCGTTATTCTATCCACTTTCTATGTTTGTCTTAGCACATATTATGTGTTTCTCACTATTTGTACCAGTACTTTGCATGGCATTGTCCGGTTCCATACTTTCAGAGGCTGACAGTTTTGAGATGTGTATAACTAACATGGGGGTAACGGCATTAGGTTACTCTGCTGTGAGCGGATCACACACGCACAGGCGCACTTGCATTCCCTTATTGTGGGTTACGCGCAGGCGCACATGCATATCCGTATTCCGGGTTACATATGTTTACCGAGTCTGTGTGCTTACGTGGCCTGTATTAGTTGTGACAGTTCCAGGGACATATCTCTGATCCAGTTAACGGACGTATGCGGAACACACTTCCGCCTTTACATATGTAACTATCTTTGCGGCACAGATGCATTAATTACACGTTCACATTTATATGTTCTATAGTCATAATTCAAACGGGACTGCATTCACGTTGGCTGGTTGCTGTGACCACTACACGTTTGGTGTCCTGTCTCATTTATATGCATACCCATGGTACATAGCTACATTAACATATTCCCCCCCCCCCCGCACTCACTTACGTCACAGGCATCCATTCTCCTGCTGGGAAAAGAGTGGTACTACATGTTACACATTCCCTATTCCCTAATGCTCTTGACCCAGGATGCATATGGCGTAACCGCAGGGATATTCAGATCACAGAGGCTTATAGCCCCAACGCAAACAAGTCTTTGATTGTCAGGGTGTTTCTGTGGTGCTCTGGGTTTGGTCTTGTCCGCCTAGTGTACAGAACTGCCCTGACCATGTACGAATGTCAGACGAGGCACATGGGCACGGTTTGTCCATGTTCATTATACCATAACCCCCCCCATTATTCCAAACCGTGCATGCTGATTGGGCAGCGTGCCCGTTGTAAATCGAGTTATAGTAATGGAAAACGGTCCGGTCGCCCGGACCTATTTCCATTAGTATACCTCGGTATTTAAAACCTGTCTTGCTATGTTACATGGGTTTAACATAGCGTGACAGCTTTAAATAAGCCACAGGAATGTCCGTTGCTTACTTTGAGGCAGTCTCGCTATGCTATACACATTTAACATAGCGAGACAGGTTGTAAAACAAAGCAACGGGGACAGCAAGCTCTACGTTGCTTTTTTGTAGTGTTTTGCTATGTTAACTGGGTTTAACATAGCAAGACAGTTTCGACATTAGCAACGGACATCTCGCGCAGTACATCAGCGCCACCACGGATGCCAGACTTCTGCGGATGGGCAGCAGACAGGCATTCTACTATGCCATTATGTAAGGGAATTAATAGTTTATTTTCTTACATGATGTCATGGTATAATAGCAATAACCCACTTCTGGGTGTAGGTAATGCTGTATTTACCCACGGTTGCCTTTGTTTGGTCCCTCGGGCTTCGCCCTCGGGACCACACCACGCCAACCATGGGTATATCCTGCATTACCCACACCCAGGCGTGGGTTATTGCTATGATATTCAATCCGTGTTTACAGACACGGGTGTTTGGACAACCGACAATAGCTTATGCTGTTGGCATATAATGATGTGGGTGGTGCCGGTTATCATACATATTCCATGTTGTGCGTTGTTCCCATTCACAATTGTCTATCCCCTGTCATCATTCATACGTGTATATTTATGTAGCACATGACTGAACTATGTATTACCTGCAGGTATGCTGTGTTACAGTGAACATATGTGACGGTTGGTTACAATGTATATGTGTACGTACCTCTGTGATACTGGGGACTACCACACATCCTTCGCAGCATTTCATGCGTATGTACATACTATTATTCGGTGGCCTGTTGAAGGTTGTGTGAGCACCGCTTACATGTGTCCCTATTTGTGCACGCATCGTGTTGGTCTTTGTCCAGCTTTTGTTGCTGTCATGGGTTGGACGGTGGTGTTGGTGTGTCACTGGGTTGTATTTCTACTGCCGATACTTCAGTGGGGGGTGGGGTTGGCCCCATTATGGACATTTGTGTCCTGCGTGGACAATTGACACGTGCCATATGTCCTGTGATATTAACACAGTAGTGTATTTCTTACCTTCATTACTACTTGCATGTTACAGGCATTTTGTATCTGGTACACACGACTATTATATTGGATAGCTTAAGCTATTCACATGCTATGCAATAACCGTTCATTCTTGCATATACGTGTTATTCTATCCTTTGCATTGGCCATGGGTGTTTTACCATACAGATCCACACATCTACAAGTGATGTTCCACCTTGACAATCTGTGCATTTGGCAACCCTGCTGGGGTGGCCTGCTTGGTGGACGGCTGTTCCGCCCTGTGTATTGTGTTTGGCATGTCTGCATAGCTACTCATCAGTACCATGGCTGCACATACTGCTTTGTCCAGATGTGTACAGTTATGGACACCGTGGCGTGTGAACACCTATGGGGTTTCGACAGGTCAGTAACCACACGCGGGATGTACACATTCTGCCGGCACATTCACATGCAGCCATTTGGATTTCAATACCTGGGATGGGATGTTGACATATGTGGGGTACATATTTGCAAGCCTGTCACTGCCTAGGACAATACTTCCTACTACATATGGGGTATACCCGCTCTGTGTAGGTGTGCAGCTGCGCATGGCTGCTAGCTGGATTGGGTGGACATTTGGGCATGGGTGCGGGTTACGTGCTATGACGGGGTTGTTGTGTATTACATTTGCATGCATGGGTTCTGCTTCTGGATATTCCAATTCGGCATATGCCATCCTATGTGTATGTGACAGTTACGTTGCTGTGTATGGCACATTTTACTGTACATATGTTTGTGTGTGTTTGGGATTTCTGGTTTCTTTATGGTTGTTATATGGCCACGACTGCCCGGCTGTGTACTATCACTACCACTGTGGGACTGCTGGTGACCATGCCCATGGGGCTGGTCATGTGTATTTGCGGCACGCTGACATGATGCAGTACACCTCCGCTGGGTATGACTGCTGACAGTGCAATACGTAACGGACACAGTATTCTGAGTATCATGTGTTCCATGAACGGGAACATTTTGTATGTCTTGCATTTATGTTTTGGTTCTCCATTTTGTGTGGACGGGTACTATGTAGCATACTTTGCATGCATTTCATTATCCACGTACACTGGTAGGTGCCGTTACTATTGCAGGCGGCCTGTAAGACTCAGCATATTAGGTTGCTCATCGCCTGCCGACTTGGCCACGCCTCCAAGCGCAACCTAGTTAGGCTCCCTGGACTCGCGCACGTGCCCTATGCACATGGTTGTGGTTGCAGCACACATTCATTACTATGCATGTGGCGCTGCTATGCCATTTGTACGCTGCACGGCCGGCGCAGGCCTTACACCGGCCTTGCGCTGAGCTTCATGTTTTTCCAAGAGTGACAAAATGGTGGCTAGATGAGTACTTCTGGTCAATATTCGCAAAGAAAAAAAAAGTAGATGCACAGGAAACCAGATAGTAAATGTGCCAAGGAAGACAAGGATTGATTCACCCCTCAGAGAAGGAAATATCCATAAAGAACTCCAGAAACATAGGGTGTACTGGAGATAAGTTTTGTATTATTCACTCTATAATACCTAGTGAACCGAAGGAAGAACTTTTACCAGTAATGAACCCTTTTAAAACAGTGTCAGCAGCTTTGGGATCCCAGATGAATGGAGCAGGAAAAATGAGATTTTTTTTTTCATATGAATGGAAGCAGAGCTTGATCATGGTCAGATTTGGCTTTGGCAGGGTAATGGACTGGGCCATCCTCTGCAGCCATATCAATATCCCATTTCATAGTCCAGTTAGCATAAAACACTGTTAAACCTGTCAGTGTACATACTATTTTCTTTTTTATTTTCACAATGATCACGGAGAGTTGGGTTTAATTTAAAACTCTTATTTCAAATTTTATAGCCAAAGCACTGACAGTCATTTGCTAAACAAAACAAAACAGACTCATACTGAAAACAGACTTAGTATGAGTGACATTAAACTTTTCTTCTCTTGAAACTCACAGCTATTGAGAATATATCTGGAAAACCCTTAAACTACAAGATGCATGTTGGGAAATAGCATATTAGTGCTTTTAAGAACAGTACAGGAATTTAAAAGACAAATGTGCAATACATTTGCTATGAAGATTGAAGGAATCAAACCCTGCACTGCAGAATCAGCTCATAGACTCACTAATCTGCACTAAGTACCAAACAGATTGTTGTAACCCAACACAGAGCATTTCACATGTATGTGCCTACAAATAAACAAGGTTAATTAAAATGTATTCACAATTAAAATATTAAAGCTAAATGTGTAGACTTTATGCTGTTCACTCTAATCACAGCTAAATAATAAACACTTTCTCAACAGTCAACAAAACAAGGAAACCAAGGATCATACCCAAAGAACATGGTTCATATGATGTTTCTGTTTACAGCAATCAAGTCCTTCCTTTACACTGTAGCTACTGTGATTTTTAGGAGCCAAGTCTGCTATTCCTGCACAGAGTGGTTCGTGTCCATGTAGCCATGGGAGCGCCTTGCATATTCATGAAGGCATGCTGCTGTTTAAGCTACATGGACAGAAACCATGAACGAGTGCAGAGACGTGTCTAAGTAGTGCATGGACCACAAACACACCCCTTGCACTCAGCAGGTGCCATATGGCACATTCTAAACCCAATCTACCATAATTGTAGAGGATTTCTCTAATATTATGCCAGTATTTCAGTGTCCGCGGGCACTGAAATGAAATAAATGAATCTCAGTGTCTGCAGACACTGAAATACATATGGAAGCAGGAAACCAATGCAGGGTGTGTGTGACAGGTTCTGTGACAAACCCCTTGCATTGTAAAAGTGCTGTATGATACCTTGCAACCTGCTAAAACAGGAAGTGTGGACAAAGGCACAAACAATGGGGGGGAAGCCCTAAAAAGGGACACTTCTGAAATATTGCCCTCACAAATTTAGAAAGTTGATAGAAAACAGAATATGTATTAGCATGAATCTCTGAAGGATAGAAGCCTGAAAACCAAATGTATGCCATTATTTTCTGACTACAGTCCTCAATGACTTGTCAGAACACCACAATACTCACTATATAACATAATAATATAATAATAATATTATATTCTTTTTTTTCTAGGCTAAGGAATGTTTAAGTATAGTTAAGTGGGTGTGCGCATTATGGCCCCCCACTTACCATAGCTTAAACATCCCATCAGAGATAAAAACAAATATACAGCTGAAATTCCCAAGCCAAGATCATGTAGTGGTTAGAGTCCCAGCTTTACATGCAGGCGTTCATATGGTTCGAGTACCATGACAGGCAAGTTATTTTTGTATGGGAAAGCAGTGTTAAAATTATTTTTTTAACCTTAAATTATGTAGTAACTGTTTTATGTCAACCAGGGTAGTGTAGGTGATGTAAAATGTAAGTGTGAGTGCATATAACATGTGAAACCACCCATGTATACACATAGTCACAACCCTTGTCAATGTAAGGAAAGCACATAGAGAGATATCATATAAAGTAAATCATATACACTTAATAAATGAAGTCAGTCAATAAAAGTGAGCAATGGTTAGCAATGCTCAGCTATACTTAGCAGGTGTAACTGTTGCTAAGATGTAAACGCTAAGCAGCAGATAGCTCAGCTAAGCGGATTTGCCCATTGTTAAACAGTGCTCAACAACTTCTCCTTTAAGCAGTGTTAAAACTGGCTTAGCAGGTTTGCACACTGATTACTGGAGCTTAACCTTTTCAAAATGGTCCATTGACAGCAAAGGGTGGGAATATCACACCATTTAAATGGTGCAGGCGGGAATACATTCATCATCTGTTATAGTTCATCCGTGCAGATACTATGACTGATGTAGGAGAAGGAGTGTGCTTTTGAGCACAATGCTGGAGTATTCAGGAGTCCAGGGTCATGGCTGAACTCCTAGTAAAAAAAACATGAGGAGAGACTGCTGCAGGGCCAGTACCAGGGCTCCCAATACAAAGCAGAGGCCTGAGACTATCTTGCATGTGACCTCACCAGTGTTACTGGCATCCCCCAGACTGGTGAGCAGGTATGACACCACTATGCCGACCTAAAGCGTAGGAAGGGGGGCACTCTTGGACCAGTAGATCCTAGATGGATGGGACTGTAGTGCTCCAGTAGTGTGTAAGTACCACTATCAAGTAGTTTATAGCAAATACTAGCCTGAGAATATGATAGACAGATATGCATAATGTGTATTTTTCTCCCCTACAGCTGCAGCAAAGAGGGCTATGAATGCCGAACCCCATGGTGACAGATTGCTGAGGCTGCACCAACAGGCTGGTGAGTACAAATCTATTTTGCAGTATTTTGTTCAAATAGCTAAGAATTAGTACATTGCTTACTGCTAGTAGGTATACTGTTACTGTCTGAACTGAATAAATAAAAATGTTTCACTGACTAATACTGATGTACAATAAAGACCCTTACAAAAAACTGTTGTGTTTATTCTGGTATATTGTTGTAGACATATATAGAATGTATACAGGTTCTTCACAGCAAATATGGCTGTGACAGCATACATTAACTGAGGTTCATCTGTGGAATAGACCAGAAATATGAGCAATAAACCTGGACATTCTGAAACAATCTGGCCAGTCAAGAGGTATGCTCAGAACCCTTTAATGCAATTAATCTGGACCAAGCCTGACAAAGTGTGGGGGGAGAAAACCATGAAAATAGGGATATATCTGAAATACTGGAGTAGATAAGCTGACACAGTTGCTGCAGTAACACCCTCCTGTCTGTTCTAATATAGCTTGACTGAAATAGCACAAGTCTAACACTAAATTACTTCACACAGGTTAGTGACTGAAATCCTCACATCAGACCACTGATGTGTCAGACTTACACAACACGTATGGGGGCCAGCCAATAGTACATCCTACAAATATCTGGACATAACATCACATTAGGAAAACTACATTGAGCTGCTAAGCACCGTCCAAACTACAGTCAGACTGACACAACACTAACCCAAATCCGCTATGAGGAATTACACATGTATTTGCAAATATATCAGGCACTACAGGGATGTAACAGCACTGAAAAACAGACACCAGTGTGAAAGTGCATACCAACAACCAATTTCACCAGTCACAGTGACATACTGGTAAGCCAAATGAACAGTAGAGTATAAGGACTGTGTGAACAAAAACATCATGTTTGCCACTCACACACTACCCCTACAAATACTGGCCCAATTCACAGTGTAGTGTGAATCCTGACTGTGGTACGGGACATGTCCCAGTCTACCCCTACAAACATATACAGCTGATAGACCACAAGAAACTGGAGCAGCATGCACAGTCAGATAGAAAGGGAGCCATAACACTTACATCTACCTCCATACACAGGGCAAATAACATTTACACACTACACTGCTACACAGTCCTGTCTGTCTGTCAACAGTCACCAGAAATACACAGACCTCTCAACTGTACAGAGTGCCACAGAATGTCCAGGCTTTGTCCTCATATATAAGGTCTCTTCCACATAACATGTCTGGCATTCTGATACATCACTGGGATGATATCAGGAATGAAGGCACTAAATAATGAGATACCATATCTATCAACCTCTTACTGCATGACATCTGGACAAAGCCTGACATACTTGGGGGACAGAGGCCCAAAAACAGGGGCATATGTGAAATATTGCTGTTATAAACTGAGAAAGTTGCTGGTGTAACAGGGTTTATTGTAACATATATTTTCTGAGGGATATGAAGTCAGAAATACAAATGGATGTTACCATTTACTGACTGCAGTCTCCAGAGTATGCTACCTATTTTTCAAAGACAAAAAATGTCTGAGGAAGATGCCAAACATAAGACTCCAAACTCTGGCCCTTCTGTGGATAGCCCTACAGTTGAGAGTTATGTCAGCCACATAACACTGTCAGACTTAAAATCACACAGAAAATCCATGTCCACACAAACACTGTTAAACTACCATTACTCCAATGGTATATCAGCAATACTTACATTTTGTCCCTATGTCTGGAACATTTTCCCCCATTTTGTTGGGCTGACTCCACAGTTTTCATTGTAAGAAGTATTTCCAACTACTCTCTGTGATGATGTTGTTCACTCACCTCCATGAAGTTCTCCTCACAGGCAAGGAAAAGGGGCAACACCCATATGAAGTACTCAATTATAGGAGTTTGTTGCCATGCCATTGGCTATAGGAATAAAACACAGCTATTCTGCATGCAATTATCAAGTGGGGGACACCAACTGGTGCACAGGCCATCAGCTGCACATGAGCATTATCTACAAAAGGCAAACTGATGCCTATACAAAACAGATGTATACTCTACATCTTGGAGAGAGAGAGAGAGAGACAGACAGACAAACAAACAAACAAGCAAACCAACAGAAATCAAAATCAAACCAACCATACTTGGAATAAAACGGGTATATCAAATAAGTAAGCATGTAATGGCATGCAGTAGGGGGTATGTAATAATGGCAAATAGGTAGTTCAACAAATATGTCTCAACAAGACTTGCTATACTGATATATTGCTGATCAGAACCTATGACCAAAGCATCTGGGTCTGTCTGCAGTGACATAGATCACAGCTCAGGCTCCTGAGTCACCCCAGGAAAGGGTAGCTCACATATGACTACTACTGGAGTGTGTTTTGAACAATACTGACTGTGACACTGCTAGGCCAGCTACTGGGATGTCATAGATATCCATATGTTACATGTGAATACAACTATGATATACGTTTGTCTCAGAAATGCGAGAGACCTATACAGGGTATTTGCATAATAAATTACTGTTGGAGAAGTGTGTGTGAACTGCATGTGATATACTGAGGTCATACTATTCAACTGTACAGTGTTATGCACACTGACCATATGTCTGCCTCATATTTGTAGTCATTTACTCACAGAGTTATGTTGTCTGGCAAATCATTGGCAAATCTGTGAAGACTGACATTACAGCATCACCTTCTTTTTCTTTTGGCTGTTCCCATTAGGGGTTGCCACAGTGGATCATCTGTTTCCATTTCTCCCTGTCCTCTGTATCTTGCTCTGTTACACCAACCACCTGCATGCCTTCTCTAACCACATCCAGAAACCTTATCTTAGGCCTTCCTCTTTTCCTCTTACCTGGCAGCTTCATCCTTACCAACCTTTTCCCAGTATACTCAGCATCCCTCCTCAACACATATCCAAATCAACACATATCCAAACCAACATAATCTTGCCTCTCTGGCTTTTTCTCCGAAGTGTCCAACCTGGGCTGACCCTCTAATATACATATTCCTAATCCTGCTCACCCTCATCACACCCAGTGCAAATCTTAACATCTTTAACTCTGCAACATCCAGCTCTGACTCCTGCCTTTTTGTCAATGCCACTGTTTCCAAGCCATATAACATAGCTGGTCTCACTACCCTCTTGTAGACCTTCCCTTTCACTCTTAATGGTACTTGTCTGTCACAAATCACTTCTGACACTCTTCTCCACCCTCTCCATCCTGCCTGTACTCACTTCTTCACCTCTCCTCCACACTTGTCATTACTCTGAACTGTTGATCCCAAGTATTTAAACTCAACCACCTTTGCAAACTCTCCTCCCTGCATCCTCACCATTCCTCTATCTTCCCTCTCATTCACGCTCATATATTCTGTCTTAGTCCTGCTGACCTTCATTCCTCTGCTCTCTAGAACATATCTCCACCTCTCCTGGGTCTCCTCAACCTGTTCCCTACTCTCACTACAGATCACAATGTCATCTACAAATATCATAGTCAACGGGGACTCCTGTCTGATCTGCCCTGTCAACCTGTCTATCACCATTGCAAATAAGAAAGGGCTCAGAGATGATCACTGATGCAATCCCACCTTACCTTAAACATATCAGTCACACCCACTGCAGACCTCACCACTGTCACACTACCCTTGTACGTATCCTGTACCACTTTTTCATATTTCTCTGCAACTCCTGACTTCCTCATACAATACCATGACTCCTCTCTATGCACTCTGTCATATGCTTTCTCTACGTCCACAAGGACACCAAGCAACTCCTTCTGACCTTGTCTGTACTTCTCCATCAACACTGTCAGAGAAAACATTCCATCTGTAGTGCTCTTTCCTGGCATGAAACCATACTGCTGATCACTAATCATTACCTCCCTTCTTAACCTAGCTTCCACTACTCTTTACCCATAACTTCATGCTGTGACTAATCAGTGTTATCCCTCTGTAGTTACTACAGCTCTGCATATCACCCTTATTCTTAAAATCGGTACCCAAACACTTTTTTCCACTCCTCACGCATTGCCTCACTTTCCAAGATTTCATTAAACAAGCTGGTTAAATACCCACTGCCATTTTTCCTAAACACCTCCATGCTTCCACAGGTATGTCATCTGGACCAACAGCTTTTCCATTCTTTATCCTCTTCGTAGCTATCCTTACATCCTCCCTGCTAATCAGTTGCACTTCCTGATTCACCATACCCACATCATCCAACTTCTCTCTCTCTCATTCTCTTTATTCATCAGCCCCTCAAAGTACTCTTTCTATCTGCTGAACACACTCTTCTCAGTTGGGAGCATGTTTCCCTCATTATCCTTTATCACCCTTATCTGCTGCACATCTTTCCTAGTTTGGTCCATCTGTCTAACCAATCGGTACAGGTCCTTTAATCCATCCTTAGTGTACAACCTTTCATACAGCTCTTCATATGCATCATCCTTAGCCTTCGCCACCTCTCTCTTTGCCATGCACCTCATCTCCTTATACTCCTGTCTACTTTCTTCATCTCTCTGACAATACCACTGCTTCTTCACCAACCTCTTTCTCTGTATACTCTCCTGTACTTCCTCATTCCACCACCAGGTCTCCTTGTCCTCCTTCCTCTGTCCAGATGTCACACTAAGCACCTTTCTAGCTGTCTCCCTTACTGGCTCTGCTGCAGTTACCCAGATATTTGGTAACTCTTCACTGCCACCCAGTGCCTGTCTTAACTCTTCCCTGAACTCATCCTCACAATCACCCTTTTTCAATTTCTACCATTTGATCCTTGGTGGTGTCCTTACACTCCTCCTCCTCTTCTTAATCACCAGTGTCATCCAACAGACCAACATTCTATGCTACCTAACTACACTTTTCCCTGTCACCACTTTACAGTCACCAATCTCCTTCAAACTGGCCCTCCTGCATAGGATATAATCCACCTGTGTGTATCTTCCTCCACTCTTGTATGTCACCCAATGCTCCTTCCTCTTGTTAAAATACATATTCACCACAGCCATGTCCATCCTTATTGCAAAATCCACTACCATCTGATCTTCTGCATTCCTTTGCTTAACACCATACCTACCCATCACTTCCTCATCCCCTCTGTTCCCTTCACCAACATGCCCATTGCAATCTGCTCCAATCACCACTCTCTCACCCTTGGGTACACTCATCACAACTTCATCCAACTCACTCCAAAATTCCTCTTTCTCATCCATCACACACCCAACTTGCGGAACGTATGCACTAACAACATTCATCATTACACCATCAATTTCCAGATTCATAAACATCACTCTATCCAACACTCTTTTCACCTCCAACAAACTCTTGGCATACTGTTCCTTTAGGATAATCCATACACAATTTCTCCTCCTATCCACACCATGATAGAACTATTTGGACCCAGCTCCGATATACCTAACCTTACCCTCTTCCATCTGGTCTCTTGCACACACAGTATATCAACCTTCCTTCTGTCCATCATATCAGCTAGCTCTGTCCCTATACCAGTCATACTGCCAACATTAAAAGTTCCTACCTCACTACCATACTACTAGCCTTCCTCCTCTCTTCCTGCCATATGAGTGTCGGACATCCTCCAGGGTATGTCTGTGAATGCAAAGGCTACTGTGCTATCAAATGACTTGTGTCTTACAGCACTATTAAGAAAGTGTCACTAATTTTGGCCCATCACCCCCCATGTATGTGTGGCATCCTCCAAATGTCCTGCTCTAATAGGTTCAGAGGAATGACTAAGCAGCAAGAGTATAAATACAATGTGCCATACTGACATAGAACAGTAATGTATATCAGGTATTACCTGTGAATATGTATGTCTGAGTAGGTGTACCTGGTCACCTCATAACAACAGACATGGGATGCAAAATGCCAGGTAAATAAGCTGTGCATGTTGTACACATGTGTAATCTTAGTTTATGTGCATCCAACAGGGTTAGATTTCTACAGCTACTGGTTGTTGCATTGCCCTGACACAGATATGGGTACTAGAATAAGCATGATTATCAGGTTAAAATTGGAGAGGTGTCCAACTGTGTTATGACCTTGTGTCCATGCCTACTACAAACAGCTATATGTCCACCTATATATCTGTATGGACTCAGCAATACCTTACTTGTAAAACCTGCCTCCACCAAGTTAGAGTAAGCTCCTTTGCTGGACATCAACAATACACAAACCACATAATCGGTCGCTGTATTGGCTGTACAGGGCAAAGTAGGAGCAGACACCAACTTGGCAGCAAGTCAGCCTTTGTCTGAATGAGCATATAAGGTCACAGGTGGATTACTGCAAGGCTAACTCTGAGTACAAATTGGACACATTCACCAAGGGCAATCACAAGGCCATCTTCACATATGTCTGCAATCTCAGAGGCAACAACCTAACCCATCCTTTAATGGTGGTCAATCACACCACATACACACACACTATATCTATAGCAACCTGCTGCAGACAGGTTTAGGGCAAACATCCCCCCCCTCGGCTCACCATCAGTATAGGTATAGGTGGATATGCACAGTACCCGCACCCCTCCCCTCATCATCAGGGAGCAGGTGCATACTGCCTAATCAAAATCAACAAAAGCAAGTCTCCACAAGACATGATAACATTCCTGTCTGCATCCTACATGAACTCAGACATATCCTTCCAGCTCCATAACACACTGTATGCAAGCAAAGCCTGAGCACCATTGACATCCTATCTGCAAGAAAGATGGCCACTCTCATCCCTCTACACAAACGTGAATGATGAATGGTGATTTATGCAATGTACTGGCCCTCATTGGGGGGAACATGACACATCATGACCAGGAGTGCAGTGCAGGTTCATACTGTGCTGATAGATGACAAGGGTATGATGTGGTTGTAAGTGGTGGCTAATGATAGGCAATATTGATGTACTGGCTCTGTAAATAACTTTGGGCAATGCCTGAGGTCCTGTGATGTGTTTCCCTGTTTATGTCTTCCAGGTGACATGCAGTGGCAGCTAGCATATACTGCAGCTGAAAATGCAGCTATCACCAATGCCAAAATCCAGCACCATGGGGTGATGTTCATCCATAGCCAACAAAATCTGCAGGAACAGACTGCCCTGTGGGATGACTTTGTCCACAGAGTTAACAACTTGTGCCACCATGGCCGCACATATGACCAGGTCAGGGATTGGGCAACTGACCTGATACATCATGCCAGGCAAAGGGCTACTGCCATGGCCAGGGACTGTACTACTACAGGTGGGGTCCAGCCACACAGGCCCCACTTACGGCAGCAGAGAAGCTCCTTGCCAACCTTAGGGCAGCCCCCACACAACAGCCAATACAAGAAACACAAGTCATGGAGGTGGGTGGAACCCAGGCAACAGGCGGAGAGCATCCGGGTAAGGCCACAATGCACATTAATTTAATCATGTAGCAGTCATACTGTGTTCTATAGAGGATCTAGGTGCATATGTCAGTTCAAACTATATTTGTGGGTGGGATTTAGTAATGCACACAAGTGCACATCGATGGTGAAGGACAGCAAATTGTGTGCTATCAGAGCTTGTACTGTACATGTGCGGAAAAGTAGCATTCATCTTGTACCAATGCCAAATGTGAGTCTGCTGACAATAACTCTCGCCCACAACTACATAGGTCCCTCTAGTCTGAATGTGGGACAGCAGCCTGAAGCTGGTGAGTATGGGATTTTCCTGTTGTAGTTCATGAGTACCCCAGGCATGTGAAGGTCATATATTTGACCATTCACACAACTGCCACTCTCAGCCATATTGTGATATCTGCATGTTCACTTGTGGTGTAGTTAACTGTACTGCATCACAGTGGTCATCACAGGGGCCTATTTGTAGGAGATGTCACATATTTGTAGCATACCTCACAACCTGTAATTGCAAGAAATCTGGACAAAGACTGACAAAATGGGGGGACAAAGGCCCAAAACTAGGAACATATTTTATAAATTAGTGTTATACAGTGCATATAAATGGTGTACACACACCTGTTATAATGCCAGGTATTTGTGATATACAGAAATAAGAGCACAATAAAACATTTATGAACCCTTCCAACCTTTCATGTGACCTATAACCTGTACAATTCAGTTGTAAAACAAACAAATCTGTTAGGGGAACAATTACGACACATAAGAAATGTACAAGAAGCTAGATGCATATATGTGCACAGGCTGAAGCTAATACTGTGTTGAAGCAGCTTTGATATACTTACAACATTATGTCTTCTTGGGTATACACCTGCCATCAAATACAGAGACTCTTTGATTAACAGCAAATAATGGTCAGCTGTCCTATCAGGATTATCCTAACATTTGCTCAGTTGCCTGCTACAACAGCCATAGTTTGTATACAGCTTACGAAGCAGGAAAGGGATCTCATTTGTGAAAGGTATCAGCCCACAGAAGGGTACACACACATTTCCACAGCATTGCATATACCATGGAACACAGTAAAGACAGTCATCAAATGGTGGTGAAAGTATGGGGTAACAGTGACATTGCAAAGAACTGGACATCCCTCCAAATCTGTGGAAAAAAACAAGACCCAAACTGGTCAGGGAGGCTGCCAGGAGACCTACAGCAGCACTAAAGGAGTTGCAGGCTTCTCTGGCAAGTACTGATTGTGTACTACATGTGACAACATTCTCCCATATTCTCCATGTGTCTGGCCTATGGGGCAGGGTTGCAAGATGGAAGCCTTTTCTCACACATCCTGGTCTGGCAAATTTCTCAAGAAAAAGATATCAGGTCTCCCAAAAGCATGTGGGGAAATGTGTTATGGTGTAATGATACCAAGGTTGCACATTTTGGCCACAATACCAAAAGGTTTGTTTGGTACAATAACAACACTGCATCACCAAAAGGACACCATCCCCATGGTGAAGAATGGTGATAGCAGTGTCCTGCTTTGGGGTTGCTGTTCATAAGCTGGAATTGGGCCTTTAGCCAAGGTGGAGGGGATTAGGAACAGTTCCAAATACCAGTTCCATTTGCCCCAAAATCTTCATGTGTCTGCTAGAAAGCTGTAGATGGAAAGGAATTACACCTTTTCACACAACAATGACCCAAACCTTGCATTCAAATCCAAAAAGTAATGTCTTCACCAGAAGACAGTCAATGCTTTTGAATGGCCCACCCACAGTCCACACCTACATCCAATAGAAAATCTGTGGGGTGCCCTGAAGTGGGCTGTGCAGAAGAGATGCCCTCGCAGTCTGACAGAGTTGGAGGGCTTCTGCAAGGAAGAGTGTACAGATATTGCTAAGATGAGATATGCCATGCTAATACACACCTTCCCAAGACAACTGACTGATGTTATGAAATCAAAACGTGCTTTAACAAAGTATTAATTTAAGGGTGTGCACAGTCGTGCAATCGGCCTTTGTACATATTTCAACTTCTATATGTTACCCCTAACTGATGTGTTTGTTATGCAATTGGATTGTACAGGTTATAGGTCACATTAAAGGGGGGAAATATTATCACATAATGTCTGGGGTCTCATGTTATATATCAGACAAACTTGGCATGTTAACACGGGTGTCTACACTTATAATATCCACTGTAAGCTTAGAAGGTTGTTAGTGTAACTGGTTCTGTTGTAACATACATGTACTGCAGGTTTTGAAGTGAGAGACTCAAAATATGTCATGCCTCAGATCATCCCAGTAATGTGTCAGACAAACACAGGATTTATGAAGAACAGACCAGAAATATGAGTTACACATGTAGACATTTAGCGACACTCTGCACAGTTGAGAGGTATGTTCTGTAGGAGTTGCCACTGTGCTATACAGGTGAACAACAATTAGGTGTCCATGTGTGCAGTGTGTGCTACTTGAATGCCCATCACCTACTAACACTACTCAGATATCACAGAGGTGTATATAAGTAGTAACATTAAGTGGAAAGGGCTGCACTGCATAATGTCGAGGGCCTGTCCTGGATGTGCATGTAGTAGTCTGACTGTGTTGTGAATGTCACCAGTTGGCTATTGTGAGGCCTGTGTAATGCCTGCCTGCCACCTCACATGCATGTGTGTGTGTGTGTGTGTGTGTGTGTGTGTGTGTGTGTGTGTGTGTAGAGCAGGAAACGCTTTAGTGCAGGTATTAATTTAGTTATGTGTCCACCCCCACAGGTGGACATGGTGGTCATGGTCCATCCTGCTCAGAATCTGATGTCAGTGTCTCTGGAGACTCTGACAATGATGATGGTCATAGTTAGGCACAGGTGGGATTGTTAGGTGCTGAATCTGTGCCATCGGTTGGCATCCCACAGTCATCCACAATGTCCCAGCACACAGTCACAATGCTCACACATACCTCGTCCCCAACAGCTACAGATGATGGACAGTTGGCAGGTGGTGGCATGGAACAGGCTAGTGTGGTGACTATGGCAGGTGTGAGTGTAGACACCGGCCATAGGCAGAGAGCAGGGGTGGTCCACACAGGCAGATGGACAGGGTTGCTCGCAGGAGGACTGCTGCTCATCAAGCCTCTGTTGCAAGTGTCACAGCACGTGTCACCAGATGCATGTTTTGGGCTGTCATAGATGCACAGGTACATAGTGAATGCAACACCAAATACTCAGGATGTTGGATGCAACTCTTCCTGATTTATGTGGTGACATACATGACCTTCTTGAGGCCACATGTCAAAATACTGGGGTCATGAATAGACGGTGGGGTGAGACCTTGGCAATCCTCGACTGTGGCATGTCTGTGCTAGAGCGTGTGGTGGGAGATTGGCATCAGCCACATGGACGTATGTCAGTAACAACATCAGCTGAGAGTCTATGGGGCCATGCACCTTCACACTCCTGTAGTGGTAGTGACAACAGCACTACTGAAGGGGGGTTGCTGTCCACATCACAACAGAGCAGGCCATGGGCACGTGGTCCTGGCTGGTCCCATTAGGGACATGGCTCCAGCAGACAGCAGTCACCATCAAGAAGAAGTACTGTATCTAGCCTTGGGCCTGCTGGTGCCAGTGAGACCCCTGGCAGGACCAGTTCCCATGTCCATGGCCGGAGATGGTGAACTGGACACCCTGCCATGTATGGTCCTCAGCTGTCCAACATACCACTGTTTAGGGCAGCCACATGGCGTGACTGTATGCATACATACACACACATCTGTATCACAGGCAGGTCACCTCCAGACACACACAGCACCTCTGCACAGCCCATGTATAGGATAGCCCTCCAAACACATGCACATGATGTCAACCATATGGCCCAGCCTATGCCTCTGGCAAACCCACACCACACCCTTTGCATATAATGATACCTGTGCCACATCCATGTCATCCATACCATCGATGCAGGGACATGCTAATATGGGTCTGATGCACAGAGTGAATATAGTACAGTGTAGCTATGTAATACTGTGTAAGGTGCTGTCTGCTTGCATTTGTTATGGGTACACATAAAGGTGCATGTATCTTATTAGCCATGATGCATTATTGCTGTTAGTACCACTGACTGAATGTACTCTGACATGCTGTATTCTATTTGTATTCCAGGTATCTGTGTGTCTGTAGGCTGTGGACCTGCAGACATTATCAACATGGAGTATGGCAGAGTGGAAATACACTGACCATTTCATAGCCAAGGTACAGCTATATATGTACATTTACCAGGTGTGTATGCATGCAACAATGTGTGAGGGACACTGTTGTCAGACAGTGTGAACTTGCATACATACCCCTTGTCACAGACAGGTAGCCTTCAGACATGACACCTCAGTGTTGTGTAGTATCACAGGCTCATACATACAGAACAGGTTACTGGAGTACTGTCAGTAGGTCCCTCACAAGCTTAGCCATTAAATTAACTGTAACAGATTCACCTGTCAGCACCTGTTGCTCCTGCCATTTCTTTCCCATACACTCAACCCTGATGCAGTTGGTGAGGGCATGCATGGTACTGTGTATGATAGGTCTGTGGTATGTATTCTTGAGTTCACAAGGTCGAGCAGGGAGACAAAATGATATATTCTTTGCATACACACAGTAAAGACTGACACAGGGGATGTGCATACAGTAACATAAACACAGTTGGCAATAGACAGATTAATAAACCTACATATCCACTTTAATGCACTTGTTTCCCACCTTTCCTGTAACTAGTCTAGTCCAGGTACAGATTTGCTGTATCCAGGACTGTTAGTAAGCTTCTGAGCCCCCCAAGCCTTTCTGTGTTGGAGGGAAGCCTTCTAGCTTATCAGTGGAGTGGCAAGTACAAGGTAGCCTGTCTATCACAGGAGGAGTGTTTTTTGGCCCAGAAATTGTAGTTTATTGACCGTTTGGGCAGTTTCTCCATCTCTTTCAACTTTCTGATTTAAAAGCCCACATCTGTGTTTGCTTCCCACCTTTCCTGTAACTAATCTAGTCCAGATATACATTTGCTGTATCTAGGACTGTTTGTAAGCTTCTGAGCAGTGCTAAAGTCTGTCCTTCAAATTTTCCTTTAGATCTGCTAGTTCTCTATTCTCCTGCACTTTTACTAGCTTGTTAGTTTAGCACTTTACCAGACTTCTTGTAGCAATTATTGTAGTACACAAAAGTGCTACCAGCACTAAACATTCTACAAGGAAACAGCTCCAGTACTTATTAATGCACACCCCCTCCAGGCATGTCTAAAGGTCAGTTCCCTGTGCTTTCCCCTATTAACCTGGTGGACTTGGGCATCTTGAGATAATGTAGCAACTGCCTCATGTACACTGACATCCCTCTCCTCTTACCCACCAACACTCAGACTTGAGAGAGATGCACTTATATATCCAAATTGGAAGCCACGCACTCTCCAGCCAAGACCGGAATAGCTGGTCAAGAGGAGAAGGCCAACACTTGCACAACACCACATGGACCACATAGCCCTCCAGAACACACCAGCATTGCCTTCACATAAAAACACAAACCACACACCCACCTTCATGGAGGCTCTCAAAAAAATCTAACCAAGCAGCAGGGACCTGCAAGGCAGAAATGCACTCGACCACCAGAACACAACACTAATCATGAGAAACATAACTCTCCTAAACAGTGTGACACTCAACCAAAGCCCCTGAGGCAAAACAGCATGCCCAACACACTAGCCATGGGTGACTTGGTAGTGAGACACACTGATGTCCCACTCACTAGGTTGAATAAGGACAAAGTAACAGTCAGCTGCCTGTCAGGTGCCAGGATCCACCACATAATGCACACACTCAGGTTCCTCAACAACTAGTACAAATATCACTCTGTCATTGTACATGTGGGTGTGAATGACCTGAGACATACCTCCCTGGACTACATGAAAAGAGACATGGAGGAGCTCTCGGATTATGTAACCCAGGTGGCTATGACCCTGAGCAGTATCCTACCATCACCCAAAATGATACCACAGTACAAGCAGAAAATGATTTATTTCAACAATTGGCTTAGTTTCTGGTGTCATTCTAAGGGATCCAGTATCTGTCTGCCTGGGATGACATGATTGACAGACCTTGATGCTTTGTCAGAGATGGCCTGCATCTGTCACACCTGGGGTTACGGATACTGGCCAAGGCTCTTGCCACCTCTATGGTGCCTTTTTTAGGTGGTGTTCCAAAGACTAAATTACCACTGTAAGAGCTACAAACAAATGCAATTTGAGGGTCATGCTGCTCAACGCTAGAAGTTTACATCTCAAAATGCACTTGCTCAAGGTACTCCTTAAAATGGAGAACATTGACATTTGCACTGTAATAGAGACCTGGTTCAAGGCAGCAGAAAGCACCCCTGCACTACCAGGCTATAACTCATTCCACACCTTTTGGCCTCAGAACTTGGACCGAAGCTCTAAAGGCAATGGTGTTTCCATATTTGTAAAGGATGCGCACACCTCCAGACTGGTAGCTCAACATAACACATCTGAGATACCTCAGGTACTTGGGTAAGACAGTGATTCAGGTCGTAGCTTGCTATAGGTCCCCAACCATGTCCCAAGATTCACATTCCACATTCCTAAGCACCCTGGAGAATATTGGGGTCCAACTTAACACTCTCATACTGGGGCAACTTCAACTACCTCTCCATTACCTGGGAAAACTACTCGCGTACCAATACATTTGCCCAACGCTTTCTGAAATTCATTAATTCCAATGCCCTGGACCAACTCGTTCTTACCCCCACCAGAAGAAGCAACATCCTTGACCTGGTCATTACTAACATGGGCGACTGTTGCTCTACACCAATAGTCAACTCCTCCCTGGTTAGATCCGATCACAAGTTAATCATCTTGGAAATCCACATCCCTCCCACTCCCCAACAAAGGTAACCACCATGAAAAACTTCTACAAAGCTAACTTTGGGCTCCTAAAAACAGAGGTGGCTACCTTCACGTCACCCATGCAAATGGAGATTAGTTGCATGACTGCCATTTCATACACCAATGCACTGTATGAACCTATACACAACTGCATGTATCTCACCATACCCAATAGAACTAAGATGCTCTCCTCAAAAAAAGGAAGCCAAACTGGTGGTCCCCTGCCATAAACAAACTCTACAACAGAAGGAGGAAACTGATGTGGAATAAGGTGAAGTCCCAAAACTGGAAAAACTCCCTTATCAGCCTCAGCAAAAGGTTGAGATCTCTCATCAAATCCTCTAAAGCTAGCTATGAAAACAGAATTGCAGCAGATAGTAAAGACAATGACAAGGCCTTCTATAGTTATGTAAAGAATCTCCATGGCAATACCCAGATTTGCTCTGAGCTACTGCACAGTGGTATCTCCTATACTGAGTCAATCGATATTACAAATATATTAGCGAACAGATTCAGTGCTAACTTTACCCCTGTCTCTCATCCCCAAAGACCAATCACAATACCAGTAAATTGCCAGGCACCCAGTATTACTACTGCACAGGTTAAAACAATACTGTCCAAGGCCAAGAATACTGCTTCTATGGGACCTGACAGTATCCCTGGTTGTGTTCTACATGAACTACAGAGTGAACTGGCACCTCACCTGTGTGCCCTGTTCAATCACAGCTTCATCTCAGGCTTTGTCCCTAGCAAATGGCACACTGCTACAATCATCCCTCTCCACAAAGGAGTAGCAACTATAGACCCCTGGAACTATCGCCCCATTAGCCTGATGAGTCTGATATGCAAAGCTATGGAATACATCATCATGGACATAATAAACAAGGATGTAGGGAATCTTGAAACTCTGGCTCCTACACAGTTTGGTTTTGTGAAGGGTAGATCATGTCTGCTCAACTTTTTTGACTTCTTTGGGTCAATCACCAGAGCTGTGGATGAAGGTAAGGTGGTTCATACAGCCTACCTTGATCTGGCCAAGGCCTTTGATACCATTCCCTACTCAGTAATCATAGAAAAACTTACTAAGCTAGGCATCAACCCCTATATCACTAGGTGGGTTGCAAACTGGCTCACAGATAGAACCCACAGTGCGAAAGCAGCTGACTCCAAGTCAGACTGCTGACCAGTCACAAGTGGAGTCCTACAGGGTTTGGACCTGGGTCCTCTCCTGTTTGGTATCTACTTCTCTGAAGTCCAGGCCAACGCGAAGGGACTCTGGCTGACAAAGTTCACAGAAGAGTACAAGTTGGGAGCTATTATTAACTCCCCAAGTGATGCTGACATCCTAGAGAAAGGCCTCAATGAGACCAACATATGGTGTCAGACCCATGGCCTTAAGCTCAATGCCAAAAAATGTTTCTTCATCCCCTTTGGGAAAAACTTGGTTCCCTTGAATTGCCACATTGATGGTAGTCCACTGAACACAGAAGGCATTATAAGAGATCTGGGAACACAGGTTGACAGCAACCTCTCTTTTGACCACTACATTGCCACTGTGGTTAGGAAGTCCTTCTATGTGGCACATCTCATTACTAAGGGTTTTGCATCCAGGAAGAAAGAGGTCATTGTCTCCCTCTACTCTTCCCTCATTAGGCCAATCATTGAGTACAACGTCCCATTTGGCATGTACCTAACTAGACACCTGCAACAACTGGAGAGGCCACAAAAGTACCTCACAAAGAGGATCCTAGGCCTATGTGGACAGACTAAAAAAAAAATCCAACTATTCTCTGTCTCATATCGCCTACTTAGAGGCGCTCTCTGCTTGACTTACAAAGCCATGGTTGACCCAGCTCTGTTAGAAATGCTACATTGAAAGAAATCCCAATCCCTTCACACCACACACTCCAGAGACCTCAACCTCATTACCACAATCAACAGAACATGCTGGAAGGGCAGGTTCATAACCCAGAGACTGCCCATGCTATGGAATAGACTTCCCATACATGTCAAGCAGAGCACCTCACTGGCCCTCTTCAAGAGAAATCTTGATGAGTAGATGGGAAATGAAAATTCACCCCTGGGATAACTTCAGTGGCTCTACTTGACAGAGGCACTAGGAACTAATGTTGGGTGGCACTGTTGCCAGGGTAATCCTATGGACTAGATTTGTAAAGGTTCCAGGGCCATTAGCCTAGTACACACCTATGAACCTATTGTGCTACATACACATGACATGCTCCACATAGATTATATACATGGGACATAACCCTCTACCTCTTACAACACATAATGTTGTGAATGCCTTCATGGATGGTGAGGTAACCCACCAGAAATAGCAACTGGAGCCATCTATTGCTCCTATAAGCCTGGACAAGTGAGAGGATAACAGATGTTGTGTCAGCATGATGTTTCAGTCAGTTATGATATCTGATGCTGGCATGTGTGTCACTACACACACTGTGACCTATTTGGCAACAATATCACATACATGGCCATTGTTAGGGGACACAGACAACATATAGGTTGCAAACATCTGGATATTCCATAGACATCTGTACAAATGACTGGTATGGCCCGTACAACTGTTTAACATGCTGCATGTAAGGCAGATGCTATTAACACACTATATAAAGTAATGCTATCGGGAAGCACATGATATCACACACACACACACACACACACACACACACACACACACACACACACACACACACACACACACACACACACACACTATTGAGATTAGAACCCCTGCCTATCTAGTTATTTGTACTATAGTGTTACCCACGCACACACATTTACCAGATCTGAGAGTAGAACCCGTGCCTGTCTAGTTATTTGTACTATAGTATTACACAGTTGTTGCACACACTACAGAGCTTACTGTGCTGACAACTGGCCAAAGTTGCTGATAAGCAGAATGACATCAGCAGGACTGATCAAGCAGGGCACTGGGTGGGAAACTTGTCAAAGTACTTCTTCTTACAAACATGCGCACTTACACACCCACACACACTTTTGCCAGATCTGACAGTAGAACCCTTGCCTATCTAGTTATTTGTGCTATAGTATTATGCAGTTATAGCATGCGCTACAGAGTTTAGTAGGCTGACAACTGGCCAAAGGTGCTGAGAAGGGGAATGAAATACGCAGGACTAATAAAGTAGGGCACTGGATGGGAAACTTATCAAAATATTTATTTCTACAAACATACACACCCACAGACACACACTTGTCAGATCTGAGAGTAGAAGCCTTGCCTATCTAGTTATTTGTACTATAGTATTATGCAGTTATTACATGCACTACAGAGCTTACTGGGCTGACAACTGGCCAAAGGAGATGATAAGGGGAATGACATAAGCAGGACTGATAAAGTATGGCAGTGGGTGGGAAACTTATCAAAATACTTTTTCCTACAAACATACACACTTATACACCCACACACACATTTGCTGGCTTTGAGAGTAGAACCCTGCCAGTCTATTTATTTGTATTATAGTATTATGCAGTTATTGCACATGCTAAAGAGCTTACTGGGCTGATAACTGGCCAAATGTGCTGATAAGGGGAATGACATCAGCAGGACTGATAAAGTGGGGCCCTGGGAAGTGTTTTGGGTGGGAATGGCCTAAAACTGTTTTACCTACAAACAAACTCACACTTGCACACACACCTGTCTCACACACACACACACACACACACACACACACACACACACACACACACACACACACACACACACACACACACACACGTACAGAAAAACTCCCACTTTAATAACTTTAAATGCACTTAAAAATAAACGTTTTTCATTTCACTAATAGTAAAACTTCTTCAGAAAATATTTGAACATTTAAACACACTGATGACTCAGTCCTTAAATAAACTTTTTAGTTGAATTTGGTGCCAAAAAAACCTCAATGCATACCACACCTTCTTAAAGCAATAAAGCAAATAAACATTGTCTTTCACAACACTGAAATCATCTCAAATTATATTGAGATACTAAAAATTACATTGAAATACTAAAAATTACACATGGATGGATTGAAGAAACATACAACATAAAAACGCATCAAATCTGATTAAAATCTACCCATTTTTCCAGGCATTAATGATCAATGTTCCATTATGTGTTTGTTAAAATTGAGAAATTTAGATAGGTAGAATTAAAGTACTTGGAAATGATATTTTATATCATGTTAGGAAGATTTAGATAGTTTCTAACATATTAGCATAAGAAAAAGGGTTATCAAATTCGTGCTTGTAGACAAATGATATGTTCAAATATAAAATATATAAATATGTTTATTTGATATTTACATCAAGTTTAGCATAGGAAGAAATTATATCAAATTCAATTAATTTATTTAGTTAGTAGCTTATTTAATAATCAGCTGAATTTTTAATGTGTTTTTAAATGGGTAGTTTTTAATCAGATTTGATGTGTTTTTATCTTGTATGTTTCTTGAATCCATCCATGTGTAATTTTTAGTATTTCAATGTAATTTTTAGTATCTCAATATAATTTGAGATGATCTCAGTGTTGTGAAAGACAATGTTTATTTGCTTTATTGCTTTAAGAAGGCGTGGTATGCATTGAGGTTTTTTGGCACCAAATTCAACTAAAATGTTTATTTAAGGACTGAGTCATCAGTATGTTTAAATGTTCAAATATTTTCTGAAGAAGTTTTACTATTAGTGAAACAAAAAAACGTTTATTTTTAACTGCATTTAAAGTTATTAAAGCAGGAGTTTTTCTGTACGAGCGTGCTTATCCTGGTTCCTTTTTCGCAAGTTGGATTGTGTTTTTGAGTTATAGTAAATACTAGTTGTATGATGCATAGATCAATATCATGAGGCCAGCTATGTACATTCTTGCCAACAAGGCCAGTTGTGAGGTGTGGCTACAGCCAGTTGAGTGATGACGCACTGTGCAAACAGTCCAGCAACTTGGTGATATACTGGGTGGGGATCTCCTGCTTGTGTAGTATCTTTCTAACCTGGTGTGGCCATATCTCTCACCTGTACATTGGACATCAGACTTTCCAGGTGTTTGGCTAGAGGTTTCATTCAGTCTTTGTAAACTTGTGTTTTTATGGCAAATTAGTTACATATAATTGAAGAGTGATGTTACAAAATAATGACAGACATTACTGTTTCAGACTACATAACCTTCAGACAATTCCCGCTACTGCAAACCCCTCACCCTACCAACTTTCTCAGTATGTAAGGGTGATATTTACAACACACATCTATCATTGTGCCTTTGTTCCACTTTTATTTATTTATTTATTTATTTTACATTTGTTGACCAGGCTAGTCTGGCTGGATACATGTCCATTTTCAGCAGAGGCCCGAGGAGAAAAGCTCCACTAATAAACTAAATAGCTAACAAATAACAAAGTATACAAAGCATGCAGGCAACTAAGGGAACAATTATCATATAGAATAGTAATGCAGAGGCAATTTAACAAGAAATAAACAGCAGTGCGGAATCACTGTGACTTAATATTTACTATAGAAAGACTGCTAAAAAAAAGAATGACGAAGGGAGAAAATAGGGACAGGTGGAGAGTCTGTAAAAATTTACATAAATTAGCAAATTAGTAGCAGACACGTTGTGTTGTGTACTACTTTTAGGATAGAGATTTGCACAAAGGAAATCTGGATCTAGGTTAGATACAAGGAGAAAAGCCAGGTTGCAGAGATAATGGCGAGTAACATAAGAAGAGGTAGAACAAGAGTAATAAACAGGCCGGTGGGTTGCTAGGTCTACTTCTCTAGAGGGATAGAAGTAGTGAAAGAGGGCAGGTAGAAGAGCAATGGAGGGTGCAGGAGAGAGGGATTGTTTCCTGAGCTCAGTCAGGATTAGAGCAGGGGCATAGCCAGTGAGATTGCAAATATTTCCTTATTTGTTTTTTGAAAAGGTGAGATGAGCCTAAAGTGGTTAGTTCTATGGGAAGTTTATTCCAGTATGATCCAACAGTATTGGCAAATAAGGAGTCACCTGCTTTATTGTGGGATTTGAGAGTAGCTACTAGAAGTTTGTTGACTGAGCGAAGGGAAGTAAGATTTTTGTATGGGGCAATAAGGTTATTAAGTATGGGTGTATTAGAGGGGTAATGGAGAATTTTATAAGTGATGACTAATTGCTGTAGGAGAATTTGATTCTGTAGTTCTAGCCAGTTAAGGTT
The DNA here is from genome assembly GCF_019279795.1 of Protopterus annectens. Classification (NCBI taxonomy): domain Eukaryota; kingdom Metazoa; phylum Chordata; order Ceratodontiformes; family Protopteridae; genus Protopterus; species Protopterus annectens. The sequence goes on from NC_056739.1 coordinate 1,310,351,330, forward strand.
TTTGAGATTATGACAATGGTGAGTGCGATATGGGGAACCTGTGGCAAACCTGGCAATACTATGGTAGGCTGTGGCTAGTTTCTGAAGGTTAGCTTTTGAAATGTTGATAAATGAAGGGGAGGCATACAATAGTGTAGAGAGGAGATGAGTTTGGGCAAGAGACACTCGGGTAGCTGCAGTAAGAAAGGGCTTAAGTCTATAGAGGGCACCTATCTTTTTATTAACAGCCTTGATGGTTAGATCAATGTGACAGTCAAAGCTTAGTTGATTGTCTATAGTAACATCTAGAAGTTTGGTGGAACAGTCAGGATTAATGATAGTGCCATTGCCAGACACAATGGAAAATGAGATTGGGGCAGATTTAAGGGTTGGGGTGAAGAGTAGTAATTTGTTTTTTTGGGATTAAGGAGGAGACAGATATGTTGGAACCATTTTTCTGCTGCTGTAAAGACTTTTTGGGTGGAAGAGTGGAGTTCTCCTGAAGATGAAGCAGAACAGATGAGGGTTGAATCATCTGCATACTGAATACAAATGGATGTTGGGAGTGAAGTAGCCAGGTTATTTATAAATGTAGAGAAGAGGAGGGGACCTAAGATGGATCCTTGAGGAACACCGATAGTGACTGGGAGCTGAGAGGATATATGGCTGTCCCAGAGGACAGATTGTTTTCTATCTTTCAAATAATAGTCAAACCACTGTACTGCCAAAGAGTCAAGTGAGAGGGATGTCAAGGTATCTAGGAGTAGTTGATGGTTAACCATATCAAAGGCTTTTGAGAGGTCCAGGAATAAGGCAGAGGAGAAAAGGTTGTTATTGCGATTTTTGTTTATCATGTCTGTGAAGGAGAGAAGGGCGGTGCAAGTACTATGGTGGGGCCTAAAACCATGTTGCGAGTCTACTAGTAGGCTATTTTGCAAGAGATGATTTAGGAGTTGATGGTGAATACAACGTTCCATGATTTTAGATACTGGAGATAGTAGGGCTATAGGCCGGAAGTTAGAAAGTTCATTAGAGTTACCTCCTTTGTGGAGGGGAATAATATAGGAGACTTTCCAGCAGGATGGGATAGTAGATTCGGTTATTGTTCTGTTAATTAAGATAGAGACTGGGTAAGCTAGTTCTGATGCTGCTAGTTGTAGGTATTCAGCTGGTAGTTTGTCGGCTGAAGGGGTGCAAGGCTTAAGTTTAGAGAGTAACTTACGTATGTGGGTTGTGGAGACTGTACTAAATTTTAGAGTGGGGGTGTTATTTTGAGGAGAGGTGTTTTGAGGGAAAGGGGGGAGTCATGGTGTTTGCTAGAGAGGTGACTGTTTCAGAGAAGAAGTTGTTGAATGTATTGGCTATTATGTTGGGTGGAGTTTGAGCTAAGGTAGCAGGTGTGGGTGTTTTGGTATTCCTTGGATGGAGCAGTTTATTGATTCCTGACCAGAATTTTTTGGGGTTGTAATTTTGGTTTTGTTGATATTGAAGGTAATAGTTTTTTTATCAAGATAGGTGAGTTTTTTTGTAGTATTTCTAAGGTGTTTGAAATTTAGAAGGTCAGCAGGGTTTTTAGTGGTTCTCCATTTAGTTCAAATTTTATTTCTATCTAACATTGTTTGTTTGTTTTTTTTGGAAAGCCAAGGGGCAGCTTTGGAGCCTATTCTAATTAATCGAGCAGGGGCATGCTGCTGCAGAATTTGTAGGAAAGTGTTATTGAAATAGGTAACTGCTTCATCAAGTGGGAGGTGTTTTAGAGTTGACCAGTTACATACCTTGAGTTCATTAAGGAAAGAGGACAGGTTCAAATTTTTTTTATTGCGTACGGTACGGTAAATAGCTTGTTTGAGAGTATTATCTTTTTGTTTAGTGATATAGGTGAGGAGATGGTCGCTAATATTGTCTGGGAGTATTCCAGTCTTATAAGAATGGGGATTATTGTTAATCAATATCCAGTCCAGGATTGCGTATTTATTGGTTGATTTGTCAATTCTAGTAGGGGAGTTAATGGTTTGTTGAAAGTTAAAGAGATTGAGGTGAATGGTAGGTTTGGGAGAGATGCAGGAGTTCCAATCAATATTAAAGTCACCTAAGATTATGGTTTCTTGAGGGAAGCTACAGGAGACCCAGCTGAGAATATTTTCAAGTGTGCTTAAGTTATTGCCTGGAGGGATGTAGGAACATATTATATAGATGGCTTTGTTCTTGTTTAGTTGGAGTTTGCTACAAAGTATTTCAGCATTACCTAGAGAGGGAGGTAGGGAGTCAATTAAGGCCACCCGTAGTTGGGATTTTTTATAGTAAGGCTACTCCTCCTCCCTTTTTGTTAGGATGATCTTGCCTTAAGGTGCTATAGCCAGGAGGAGTGATTTCATTGTCTTTAGTACCTGGTTTAAGCCAAGTTTCAGTGAGACAGAGGATATCAAAGGCATAGAAGTCAACTATAGCATGGAGTTGTGTGATTTTGTTGTTAATGCTACGGATATTTAGGTGTGCTATAGACAGGGAGTTATTAGAGAAAGGTGAACTAGAGATGTAAGCAGTTTGGTTAGAAAGGGCATGGCTGAGAGGATTATTGGGGCCAGGGTTGGGGTGGATGTCCCCATGTAATAGTAAAAGGGTTTGTGGGATTGAAAATGTCTTTGAGTTTTTGGAGGGTACTAGATAAAACCGTTTAGAGGTTTGAGACCTGATGTGGTGTAATTTGTGGAATAGGGGGGGAAGGTAGGGACAGGATGAAAGGATGTTAGCATTTGTTTGTTCAGCTAGAGGAAGAATAGAGGTTGTGTGTGTATGGCTAAATTAGGAGACCTGCTAAGGGTAAGATGTTTGTAGGAAGTAAAAGAATAGTGTAATAGAAGGATGTTAAGGAGTAGCAGAACATAAAGTAGTTTAAGGCTTAAAGGCATGTTTTTAGTGGGGTGAGGTTAGCAAGGTTGGAAATAGCAGGAATAAGATAGTGAAGAGTGTGTTGGGGCAGTTAGATAGGAATATGAAGAGTGGGGTGTGGTAGTAAGACAGGAGTATAGAGTTAATGAGTGTAGGTGGGGCAGGAGCTGAGATAGGAGCAGAGTAAGTTGGGGGTGTGGCCAAGGAAGTATAAAGGTAGGACCCCTGGGGGTGGGTGAGAATTGGGGGTAGGGAGGGGAGGGGAGCGGAGTGAGCCCATAGGGCGAACGGAGCGGGAAGAGCCAGTGAGGGGACCAATGGCAGTAAAACAATCAGAGAAGAAGAGAGAAGCACTATATATGGTGAAGGGTAAGAGTATACTATAGGGTAGAGTGCAGGGAGGAAAAATTATGGGTTTGGGAGATAAAACTAAGTATAAGGTAGCTAAGTGAAGTAGCAGAGTAGGGTGCAGTAGATTAGAATAGTGTGGTTAGGACTAGGGGATAACAGGAGGCAGAGTTCTACTGCGAGGATAAAGGAAAACTTGAGGTTTTTAATAGAGAGGGCGCCACCTAGTGGCCAAGTTCAGGAATACCAAGAGACAGAGCAATCAGAGAGCTCACCAAAGTGCTGTATCTCGGTAAGGGGGAGAGTTGCCTCAAGGACAGTGTTGAAGAAAGGAGGGTAAGAGAGAGTGCCTTAACCACTACTGGAGGGGGGGTAGGCTGCTGGTTAACCTGGGAGGGAGGTTAAATAACCTGGAGAATACAGTTAGAAAATACAATAGTAGGACATACTTTCCAACAGCGACTATTCTGGGTAGACAGTCTTAGTGGGGAGGACGTTTAAATCCTATTCAGGATTATGTTCTTTAATATGGATTCCACAGGGCTTCTTTAGCAAGGGTAAAGGCAGGAACCCAGGTGTATATGGCTGGTAACATAAAAGGGAGAGAGAGAAAGACAACATAAGCACATTCAGCAGTCAAGGATACTGGTAACAGATAACCAAAAATTGTGCCTTAGATACTAAAAGCTAGGTCAATACAGTAACTAACCCTTAATCACAGTGTAAGCAGGCTTAACAGAGAGAGAAATAAACACAGGTAGAGTCATACAGTCAGCTTATAGATATGTGCAAAAATATTTGTTAAGCTAACAAAATAAATCCCATACATGTAATTAATCTGACCTTATGCAGTATCAATTTAAGTAGCAATAATTAGAACAACAGCTCCAAGAAGTTACAGTTGTTAGAGAGTAAGGCAAAACAACAACCTAGGTTAGCATTTATATAAACCAGCAAGGTTGACTAAAGAGTAATTACAGACACTATCACCTTACTGTGGAGAAGTTTAAGCAGGGGAAATAAGATGTCTAATATAACACAAAAATGCATAGCCATAACACTATTGCAAGTAGTTCTGCCCTTGTCCAGACATCTTGCTGTCAGAGGTTTGGAGTTAAGGGTGTGGGTACAGAGTGCATTCTATTGTGCAGGCATGTCCATTTTTTGTAAACACAAACATAAAAAAAGAATTATTGAAAAAAACACTGGCAACAGTAGCAAAAAGCACTATATTCACAAAAGCCTTAGCACCTCGGCTACACAGCCTTCAAGAAGTCCATTATATGTGTAGTATATTCCACATAGCACACTGACTTCCAGGTATGTCAGTGGAAGAGCAGTAGGTGTCACTGACATGCATAATAGTTGGCACTGCAGTTATCTTCACATGGCCCTGTCAAAGACAGCACTGTACCTAGGGCATTACAAGACAACAGCTAGGAGAACGTGCTGGCCAGATCCTGACAACATTAACCACACATACACATATCTCATTGACCCCTGCATATTGTGGACATGCAACATGTTTTCATGTGTATTGGGACAGCCCTGCCAATGTGTGCTATGCTGCTATTTCCCTGCAAACATACATGTTACTGCATTTCTGTGGGTATATGGGGTGGGCACACCTGTCAATTGTGCACATTTGCACAGACTGTGCTGATATTTGCTTTACATTTTGTTTCCATTTACCATACCATTGTGGCCTGTCTTGGGGACTAGAGGCATATCAGTAAAGACCACAGGTCAGATTGTAATGGCATAATTTGAGTTTCAGACTTCTTAACCTTCATAGCCTTACTGCTATGCTATCACTGTGTGAGTCTGTAGTGGGGGTAATTCAACATTGCTGCCATTTGTGGGCCTTTGACAGACATTTCTCTCTGGTCTTCTACAGCCGACTTGCTGTGTGGGTCTGAAGGGTGGGTATGGGACCCCCACACTGACACCCATGCCTGTGACCTATGACCCCCCCCAGTTAGTTGGCCCCACACATATAATGCAGTGGGATTTGCCACCTTGGGTACTACTGCATAGTGTGGGGAGGCCAGTATTGGGCAGACACTCCATGGTGTCCCACATAGCTGTCAGTTGTCTGCTGCTAACCCAGTAGGCCACCCTATTCCCTTACATGCATACAGCATTACCATAGATATGCTTGCAAAACATGCTAATCCATTCATTTATTATTAAGAAGACTGACTTACCTTGTGCTTGCCGCAGTTGTGAGGACGGTGCTTGAGGGCCACCTATGTTAGATCCACACAGTACATTGCCTATACATGGTAAGTTACAGGTAATGTGAGGTGTGTGTCATCCATTTTACTGTGTGTGTGAGTCAGAGAGAGGTGACAGTCCCTGGGTCCCTATGCATTGCCTCTTTGCCAAGGCCTGAGCATCTTGGGCATGCCTCCATCTGCCTACAGGAGCAGGCTTTGGGGCCTCCTCCTCTGAGTCCCTCTATGCCTATGGGGACCTTGACAATGATTGTGGGCTGTGTGGCCCTTCCCCGTGCTGTTCATGCTGCAGCTGTTTCCGCAGGATCATATTGTGTAGCATGGCACATACTACGAACGTGTGTGCACATGTGGCTGGAGAGTACAACAAGGCTCCACCAGATATGTCAAGGCAGCAGAACAATGACTTGAGTATCCCAAACACATGCTCTATAATGATCCTGGTTTATTATTTATATTGAATTTCAGTATCTCGAGACCAAAGTGTTGAATCTGCAGTCGCGCAAATCTTCAGAATGTCGGTTACGGAAATCTCAAACCTGCAGTGGTAATGGCGCATTTGGTAAGTGTAATGTTTTTTAAGGGTTATGGGGAGGGTTTGTGTGTGTGTGTGTGTGTGTGTGTGTGTGTGTGTGTGTGTGTGTGTGTGTGTGTGTGTGTGTTAGGGAGTTTTAGGTGTGGGTTAGGGTAGGTAGGTAAGTGTGTGAGTGTGTAAGTGTTGAGAGTGGTCATGTTTGTATGTATGTGATGTGTGTTTGTGTAAGGGGGGGTTTGAATGTGTGGTAGTGGGTTTGCTATCTTCTGGTTTTTAGTGCGACCTTGGAGTTAGTATATATAAGTAGGGGAGTGTGGGAGTGCAGCCCTCCACATGGGGGTGCAGGGTGGCTTGCCCCCCTGCTTATAGCAAGGGTGTGTGTTAGTTTTGTTGTGTTCATGTGTGTTGGTTTGGTTTGTTGTAGTGTCAGGTGATAGGTGTGTTTGTGTGGTGCATTGTTTTTGTGATGTTCGTGGTTTTAAATTTCACGGTTTTGAGGTTTCGGGTTTGTGAGTTTTTGGCTTTATAGTCTCAAGATACTGAAATTCGATATTTCAGTATTTCGGGATTATAAAGTGATATCCATATATATATATATATATATATATATATATATATATATATATATAGAGAGAGAGAGAGAGGGAGAAAGAGAGAAAGAGAGACAAAGTGATCGGACTATATTTTATCAAACTGCTGCTAACTGAAAAACAATATTTCAAAACTTACCCTGCTGAATCTCTGAGATAGGCTTTACCACGCATCCTGCAAGGGGGTATATCCAACATTTGGCTTGCTATCACATCCTAGACATGCTTTGCCGTGGATCTAGAAATGAAATAAGTTTTCTACACCGCATTTCATCAAGTGTGCTTGACCACTTTAAGTTTGATCACTCGTGTGTTAAACATTCATGCTTAAATCATTTGAAAGAAATCCCATCTTGGATATGTGTTTACATGAACGTAACTTTAGGAGCACAATGTTAATGATATGCTTATACCAAAACATTAACACACTCGACTCATTCTTTTCAAATCTTGAGATAAGAGGGGATGATAAAGAAGGAGGAAGAAAGAGAGGGAGAAAATAAGATTAATATTACCAGACTTCATCAACTTCTTAATGAAATGTATCTCTGCTTATTTTGCTCACCAATATGTTATATTATCAGCTAAAAAATTACGTAAACAATAGCATAAAAGCAGTCTCACATTGGATAATTTTCTATACCAGAGCTTGATTAAGTTGACTGTGCATTTTAACTCTGAATTTGATGCTCATTATTTTCTGCTTATTAATAAAAAATATAAATGAGTTAAGAAAATGATACTAATACAATATTAATCTAAATATCATATAAAGAAAATATTAAGCACCATTATATGAAGGGATGAAGGGCATTGCACCGATTGCATGCATTTGATCACATGCTAGAAACTGTATTTGCTTTCTAATATTAATACACAAGGGATAAGCCTTAACCTCGCCAATCTTTACCCACACAACACACACATGTATGTGTACAGTATATATATATATATATATATATATATATATATATATATATATATATATATATATATATATATATATATATATATATATATATATATATATATATATATATATATATATATGTCATTACCTAAGCAATAAGGGAATGCTCAATAGAGCATTCAAAAAAGGTAATTCTTTTAGGTCAAATGCAAAAAGAAATAAAAAAAAATTAAAAACAACAGCAGGTTTCCTGGCTACTTTATACAGATCCTCTGATAGTGTTAGGAGGTATAGCAGTGCATCATCTTTGTAAATCATATTCAACAAAGGTTTTCTAAAATGTTTTTCTGTATCATATTTTTGTTTTATATAGCAGTGCATAGACAGTCAAGGTTATATGCATTGGTACTCTGTCCAAAACACAGCAGAAAATATAAAAATGTATGCATAACCAGCAGGGTATTGTTCAGAACGTGATGTGTATGAACTGATGCACATTAAAGCATAATGCTTTCTAATAAATAAAACGCTCTCCTAAAAGCATGTGTATACAGACATGTTCCATTTCAATATATATCCTGGAATCCATCAATTGATACTTTGTTCTGCTTCTTAAGAATGAAACAGCATAGTAGTGATCGTATTTCATAATAGTCATTAGAACTCAGTACTGAACGATTTCCCCATAATCCCATTGTGAGTTAAGCTGTTGTTGCTGGAAGCTATGAAAGATTAAACAGCCTCATGTTTCACTGAAACCTAATCTATGTCCTTAACATCTTGAAAAATACAAAATGTACAGACTGAGAACAATGTTGTTCCACTGGCATTTCCCTTGTCTTAGTTTGTCTTTGAGTCAGCCTTAGCCCAGCCTTCAGTTATCAGATTGCCAGTATGAAAACAATAATTTTGTGAGCTAATGAAATTCATCTGACAAAGCATTAAGCACTACAAATGACCGCTTTTAGGCCTGCAGCAGTTAACGCTTCAAAGGCATCTATATTTTTTTCAGAATGAAGTGTTTTTTAATATAACATGCAGATACTGCAAGTGATTCTTTTATGCTCTGCCATACATTATTTTATTGTTTTATTTAAATTTGTTTTCATAGACATAGCACTGGGCAAACTGAACCTTCTTTTTTTGCCGAGTCTGGTAATTAATTTTCTATTGGGCTGAGCCTTGAAGACAGGAGTTAGATAAGACATCATGCATCTTAGAACATATGACTTTAGGTATATGTTTTGCAGAACTAAATACAATTAAATCTAGTTAACACAGCTATTCTCCACATGCCAAAATATATTCCTGTATTTCAAAGTGATTTTTCCACCAAACATGGCAAAAGTACAGTAATACTAGCACACTAACTTCTGTAAACAGAAATCTATTGACACTGCTTCTACAGTTCCAGGTACAGTTCCAAGGTATTAAGCTATGGGTTATCCCCAGCAGGTGAAAATATTTTCTGAATAATGTATTCAGTTACAGAGATGTGGGACAACAGGAAATTATGCAGCTCTGTTATGCACTCCTTTGGCTAAGGAATGGTGGTTAATGGCAATACCATCTACCCTTCTGAGGTATGAAAAGTGAAAACTTAATCCATCAGCATAGACTGATTAGTAATAAGTTGATTTAGTTCTGCATAGATTATAGCTGTCCTTCAAGTGGCTAGAAGTTAAATGCTGTGATTTACTGTGGTTAAATGCTATTTTCTGAAAGTACAATGTTGTGTATTTTATTGGAACTAATTGTCAGGAGATGACACAAAGTATATGTGTCTTATGTAATGACTTTATAACTCAGTAAAATGAGCAAACAATATTACAGTCAGTGCAGTAGGAATTTTGGATAGGCAGTGTGGTTTGGCAGTCATCTGAGTGTGGTAAGCTAGAGCTGAGGAATGCAATGTGTCTTTGTCTGTCAGATAGCTTGCCTGAAAAGGTTAAGGGGCTTGCCAAGGAAGAGCACTGTAATATATATATATAAATTTAAAATTCAAGTACCTGTTCTTAGTCAGCTTTAGGCATCCAGAAAACTACTGACTACAGGAGGGCCTCCCCATCACACTTGGCTGCATGGGGGTCCCAAAAAAGCTGCAGTTAGTCAGGGAGAAAGAAGGGGAAAAAAGATAATTCATTCTTCAATTATGCACTTTGCCCTAAAAATGGTTTTGCTATCGCATCAAAAACCTTGATTAGAATAAAGCTGGTAATCAGTGAATATATGAGGTAAAAAAAAAAAAAAACATTCATTCTCAAATTGCATGCTTTATTGTAAAAAGAGTTTTGGTATGACACTCTTAAGATAAAACCAATAATTGGTGAATGTATATAAGGTTAACAGTTGGAGACTGACTGCCTGCAGCGACCATCACCTACCTGGTAATTAAGAGGGGCAGATGTACACAGTCTTTTCAGATGTTCTCTTTCAGGGAATTATATAAATAGTGACAGGATCCCAGAGAGACACACACATCTGTATCAGATTTTATAGAAAATCTCTGATTTTGATTACATTTTTAATCTATCTTAAATGTTATGGTTTTCTGTGAAAATCTTGAGGATTGCACAGACTATATAATGATTCTGACTTCATATCCTTCAGAAAACTAATGGCATTGCAAAACTCACATTTAAAATCTGTCTAAGATTTAGGTCTTTCATTCTAACTTATTTTTTTGGGTTGTTCACGATTCTTGTTTGGTTTGTTCACGATTCTTGACTTAAAAGGCTAAGAGCTACGTAGATGCATGATCTGTGGAAAATGATAAGAGCACATACTCCCCAATGGAGTGATCTATTCAGTTTTGTTTTATTTTTAAGTAATTGTTTACTTATTAGACTAACTGGGGTAGGGTATGGGGACTGTAGTGAATGACAGCAACAAATAGAAATACATTATGTGGACATTTCTTTCACTTTCTTTGAGGTCATATATCACTGGTGGTAGCATAAAGGAGTGGGTGGAATAATCTGTGAATACAAGCAAAAGACAGTGATCTGGCTTGTTATGGGTAAGTTAAGTCCAGCACAGGTGTACAACAGCAGCAAACTGAAATACATTACCGTGGCCAGTCTTTTACCTTCCTCATATGTTAACTGATTGTGAAGAATGTGAAAGACAATAATGGCTACAGTAATGTACACAAGAAGTGGCTACATTTTGAGGGGTACGCAGGCTTGATGTGTGTAAGCAACTGACAATCAAGATAGCTTTTAAGAGACAAAGAGAACATGTATCTTTGTGCATCCATATTTGTGTGCAAATGTGTGTGTGTGTGTGTGTGTGTGTGTGTGTGTGTGTGTGTGTGTGTGTGTGTGTGTGAGTGTGAGAGAGAGAGAGAGAGAGAGAGAGAGATGGCATAAAATAATCACAACCAGATGTATTAGCTGTACTCACTCCACAAAATGATAACCACTGGTGGACACAATGAGTTTCTAGTTGAAAGTGGGTGACTTTTGCTGTCATTTGATCACAGAGAAAGGCGTGCTCAAGAAACCAAAGACTGTGTGTCATCACCACAAAAGTTGATGTTATTTAAAAAATAATCATTCATTCATTCATTCATTCATTCATTCATTCATTCATTCATTCATTCATTCACCAAATGCCCACTTTATATAATAATTCATTCATTCATTCATTCATTCACCAAATGCCCACTTTATCCTAATCAGAGACCCAGTATGACCATGATTAGGATAAAGTTGCTAACTGTTGAAGAAATGAAGGTGAAGTAAATGCAGGACTCATGTTGCCTGTATCACCTGATGTTTTAGTGCCTATGTTGGATTTCAAAAGGAGGACATGCTTCTCTTATGGGTAGTTTTATAAATACTGTCAGGATGCCACAGATATCTGCTGGCAGCATAAGAGTACACACTGCCAATAGAAGTGATCCATTAATATTTTAAACTATTTATGGATATATTGCAGTGAACAGGACTGGGGACTTTGTAAGATATATTTTAGTGACAGCAGCAAGTCAAAATATATCACTCTAGCCACTAAGACTTTCAGTTTCTATGCAGTCATACATATGAAGTGATCAGCAAAAAAGGATGATAGGTAATCAGTAAATGGAAGCATAAATATGGTAAGATTCTTCAAAATTGGAGACATGCACTTATTAAACCTGTCTTTAAGGGAAAGGGGAGTAGGACAAACCCAGAGGCATATAGACCATTAAGTCTACTTTCATGTTATGGAAAAAATATGGAGAAGGTAATACTGGATGCATTATTGTCATAAATGGGAAGGATGGGACTTGAAAGCATATCTATTACCTCCTGTAACATGATGATCTATAACAATATAATAATAGCTATGAATGAAAAATTGTGGTGTGATGTACTTCATATAGATTTAACATCAGCATTTGACAGGGTCATACACAAAACACTGATCATTAAATTAGAACAACTAGGTACTGATATAATCTTTATAAGATGGATAGCTGCATGGCTTACAAATAGGAGATGGTAAGTATCATACAGCAATTGGACAGGTGAAATTCTTGGTTACAGACAGGGTGTCCCACAGGCCTCTGTCCTAGGCCCATACATGTTTAGATTGTATCTTTCAGACATATCTTTTTTCATCTGAGGTGTTTCAGATGGCTTGAAACTTGGTAAACTGATTATATGAGTTACAGTTGTCTGCAAAATAATTTGGTTAAATTGACCATTTGGGCACAGGAGAATAATATGCTAATAAATTCTTCAAAACTAAGTATATGAGATTTAGGAGACATAAACTGAAAGATGAATATTTAATACAGCACACAGTGCAAGTAACCTGAGAAGAGTACAGTAAAATATACCAAGAACATCCATGGATATTAAAATTTAAGTTGTAATTAAAGACTAAAATATCTGAACATGTACAGTGTATCATACAGATATTTAAGAGGAGATCTTATTCAGGTATATAGGATATTTAGAGACAAGTACCTCTGAGAATGGTTGTGGTTATCAAAAAGCAGAAGAGAATCATCAGGCAACCTACATAGAACATTCTATAGGTGGGAAAACTGTACTAATGGGGTGTGTGGCCAAGATGATGAGCAGTTAACAGCACTGTTTTTAGCTCTGCTTCATTTTAACATCTCTGACAGGATTTTTACTCAAAAACTCAACTAGAATGTTTCAAAACTTGATGGATTTATAGTTGGACATCTGCTGAATGATTTACTACAAAAAATATCAAATAACAAGTTTGATTACTTTTTCCTGTCAATAAAATTAGAACAGAACTAATTGTCTCAGAATTAGCCACTATAGGCCCAGTGTTCAGGACAGTACTATGAAAATAGACATACAAGCTATACTAAGTAACATCAGTGAGTAAATGGGCAATTTTAAAGAGGAATTTAAAAAACAAGTTGAAGTGCTGAGTGAATCTCTTAAACAACGGTGACATCCCCACTCTGGCCAGTAATCAAGGAGCCTCAGTCCTCACCACTGACAATGGAGAGTGACGTTCACTTGGAATACAAATGGATACACTCAGTATTTTCAGATGCAGACCTTTCTGCATCAAGCACAATTTCCCTTAAGAGAACACAGGAAACACACTCAGCACAAGGTTTGGGTTTCTCTCTCTGTCTCTCCCCAGGTCCTCAATAATGCTCCCTACTGGCACGGCTGTAGGGTTAGGTCCTCAGCCAAGTCTCCAAGCCAAGTCCACCAGCACCGTGTCTGTGAAACCAGTGCTTTGTGTCCCTGCCCCAAGCCACTGACAGGCATACTCTTTGAGATTTACTTTTCACACATACACCAGGGAAAAGCTGGCACAGATTACCTGCTCTACCAACTTTGTCCATACTATAAAGTAGATTTACCGTCATCATTCAGTTACTATAAGGCTCTTAAAAGGGTATCCAATTATAGTGAGTAAATTAATATTAATACAAATGATAATGCTGACCAAATAGACAGACTTTCAGGAGTGGCCACAGTTATCACCAAATAAATATATACAAATAATCTCAAAGGTTAAATATTTTCTAAAAGGACCAGCCACAATGAAAAGTTTAAATATATTTAATAAGAAAAAATAAAAGAACAACAAAATACTAAATATCTATTTACAGTAAACACCAGAGTTTCAGCCACAGGAAATACTAAAATAACACAGGGGGACAGTTTCACACAGTTACAGAAAACAATACTCAACTAATCTCACTGTATTTTCTTAACTAATCAAAATAATACTATTCCCTGGTCCACTTACTAGGGCAAGGCAAGATGAGGGATCCTCCTATGTCAAGTTCCAGAAACAGAGTGCCCAGTCTGACTGATAGACTTCTTAATATTATTTCTGGGATAGTTTACAGAATGACATTACATCTGGTCATCTGACTCTGTTTCTCACACTGTCACCAACACTAGAAGTTGCCAGGAATTTACCACCTGTGTGCTACCATATACACAGACAGAGCTTTGCTAAGATCTGCTGCAGCTACTGGAAGTCATAAAACAATTTCAAACCTGCACTCTTTCAGAGTAGCAATTAGTTCACCCCAATGACAATGCAGGAAGCTTGCTAGTACAGACTTTTTGTCTCTGGCTGGATTCAAAACTGTGAGCTAACATTTTATGACCTAGGACCTGTATTTCTCAAAGTCAGGTGAATTGGGATTCACCTCTTCTCTTCCAGTATCCTCTGTTACAATATATACATTTAAACAGTTACAATAATGCATGTACATTTCTTTTCTTTCCAGCAGGGCACACTGTAGATACATTTTTAACAAAAGCAACTTTGCAACTACTTTTTCAACAGAATAATCTGTACAAATCAGTTTGATATTCAAATAGCATAAATGCTTTTTGCTAAATTCCAGCTAGCTGTGCTGGCATATGTTACACATCCACTGCCCTACTTATCCTGGCATAGCTGGCAGTACCTTGCATCATCACAACAACAATCATCATAAATCTTGAGTATAAAAGAGGCAATGTCTGATTTTGATTGACGATTACTTGAAAATGAGACTAACACTGAATTTCCCCTTAAACAAAACAACTTTTTTCTGAAATAAAATAGAAGACTTAGAGAACACATCTAGAATGAATAACACCAGGATTTACAGGATTCCCGAAAAAGAAGAGTATGATTCAGTTCCTTAGTACCTTGCTGCCTAATAATTTGAAGTTGAACCTGTCTGAAGCTTTTTCCTTTGGCATCAAAAGGGCACATAGATCACTTTCTAATTCATCTTTAAAAAAAAATCTTCACCAGGATCAGTGATTGTAATATTTTTTTCAAGTCAAGATAAGTATTTAGTCTTAAAAGCTGCATGGACTAATTATCTAGTTAAAATTAAAGGAAACACTATAAAATTTGACAATGGCTATTCTACATTAGTGATGTCCAAGAGAAAAACATATGAGCTACTTGTTAAAAGCTTAAAGAAAAACATTAAAGCCCAAATCTCATTTCCAGCAAAAATAAGGATTCACCTTCCAGAAGGAAAGAAGATTTTTAACACCTTGGAAGATGCAATGGACTTTATACAGACAAATAAAATCCTAGAAAAAAAAACAGAAGAAATGGAATGGACTCTTATCAACTTCTTTGAAGAGAAATGCAACAAGAGATAGTTGGTTAATAAAAGACAATAACAGTAAAAAACTAAAGGGCAAATGAAAATCAATATATTTCATGGTTATGAATTCTTATTCATTTTTGAATACTTATGAACAGGTGCTGCACATTACTCTTTACAAGGTAAATAATTTCTTTCTTCTGTACTTCAAATGGTTACTGGTTTGCTTTTTAAAATGCTAGAGTTTGATTCTTTTAGCTATATATGAAATTAAAGTCACTTATTTTCACTTCAAGTTTAAAAGGTTAAACTATTCATCTTATGAAAAGTTAATCATTGCCCCGGTCCCCTTCAATAAACACATCACACTGAATGACATTTGACGACCTTTATTAAACTTCTATAACATAGCTTTGATAACCAACATTTATTAACCACAACTGAACACAGTATATTTGCTTTAATCACAGCATAAACATCCATGTAATGTTAATCAGGACAGTGTGACCTACTCATCCTGTCCTCGTAAGCAGCGTCCACACCTCTGCTTGCTTACATTACATATGAAGCAGTCCAAGACTCACTTCATATCCCATTTATTGAATTACCCATCTAACCATTACTTATGAAGCAGCATCCAAGACTCACTTCATAACCATTTATTGAATTACCTTCCTCCAAATAAGCCACATCCTTACCTCCGCTTATTTAACAAGCAGCCTCCAGCTGCTCGCTTTCCTTTCCCAAACCCTTGAAATGAACATCCAAACACCAGAAGGGGAACAGAAGAGGGCAAGCCTGCCCCTCGTCTCCGCCAACCAGCCTGACCAGGCTGTTCCCCCTCCCTATTACTGAAATTTTCAGACCTAGACACCGATAAAAGGACGGCTAAGCCAAACATCATTTAGTGTACAACAACTGCCTACATCAACCTGGATCCCTATCATTAGCTCCACCACCCTGTCATATAACCACCCAAAAACCACTAAATGGAGAGTAATTGGTTAAAATAATCAAATGATCCTTCTCCAATACTAAATAACCATAATTTGTAAACTTCTGTACCTTAAGTAAATCACATACACTCAACCAGTAATATCATCTGGCATCCCATAACCGTATGAGCCAAAGTTAATACCAAAACATTTAACCCAACAACCCGTGAAACCATACAAGGGCAATTGCCACCAGCATGCTGAGCTGTGAACCTATTTCCCACCCAGTGTATGTAATACAAAATTGAAATTTCCTTTCAAAATACAACTATGCAATATCAATAGAAAACATAACCAACCTAGCATTTGCCGCTCAACAAACAATGACTAAAATACCTCCATCATATAAAATGCCACATGAGCTATAAACCCATGAACCTCTATATCCCAACACCAACCCCTGCACCAAAAAACCTATCCTACTAACCAAAGCTGGTCCAACTTCACAGCCATCAACCTATCCCAGCCCTTGAAACCAATAAACTACATCACGCCAACTATCCATTAAACAAAATGTTTTAAGTGGCCGTCCTGACATTTAAGCCAATAACCCTTAATGGCAATCATCTATAATAATTGCCCAAGAACCAGCCAACCATCCCTCCAACTATCTGATACAAATGCAACATCTGAAATCATCCTCACCTTTGCTGATCCGCAAAACATTTCCAGCATGGCTACCAATACATAACAAGTGCACAGAAACTATACCCCTTGAACTCAAATGCGAAGACCAATCATCGCACAAAACTCATCTTACAGTAATGAACTCCTGACCCTCTACCCACTCAATCCAAGCTGACCCATCATACCACTGAAAATCCAACCAAACTCACAATAGCACAATACTATGCTCCTGATTAAGGAGCCGACTGCTAGAAACATCTAAGACTTGGATAACCTTAAACATGCCCACCAAGTCAAAAGCTGCTAAAGCCCCCTTGGCTAAAACCCTAGCCATGATACAAGGAAGCAGAACAAGCCAACTTCTGTCAAACTCCAGACCATGCCTTGCTTAAACCCTCTAACCCATGTAGCAAATCACCCTGCTCCCAAAATATACCATAACACCCTCATGTCTACAATGCTTCCAAAAACCCTACTTACAAATTCCCTCAAGCATAAATGAAATAGTTCTAGTGGTACTTCATCTAAACCTTAACCGAGTATGAGCCTTTACCAATACTTACCACACCCTATGAACCATATCGGCTCTCTAGCATCAGAGCAAATCGTGGTACCTCTACCTCCATAGTGCACTGAATAGATAACTGTATGTGCATCCAAAAGCTCCACCCAAATCTAAGATGCCTAACTGCGTACTTAGCATTAAAATTACTGAAAACCCCATTGCCAGCCGATCCCAGAACCAAAACAAACTCAGCTGTTGTTAATTCCACCCCACCTAGGTTCTACCTCAAGATCCCATTCATGCTAACTAAACACCTGCTACACCAAGCCCCTAATTTACATTAAGCATACCTGTCACCACAGTAATCTTGACCATAGTAACCCTTACTTTGTCTAAATGAGCACCTGGTATCATGTCGTTACCTGCAACCTCTCAATCTTCCACTCCAACTGTCCACAATCTCCAACAGCAAAATCAGCTGTCCAATGCACTTCCTTCAGGCCCAACAGCTGAAATAAATGAATTCCTTACCATCTAACTAAAAATGTGTACCTCCATTATAGCAGCATCCATCACCTGGTAAGACCACATCAGCTGACACGACCTCTGTGCCGAACCATCTGTGACCACATTGCATAACCATCCAACTGTTGAAAGACCCTTCATGGCACAACCATCTGTAAAGAAAATGAAACGTAGGTCACATGCAACAAAACAGTCTGATACAACCTAGACCCCCTCATCTACCTCCCCAACTCTCAACCAGCTTCACTATACACAACTCACCCCAGTGAACTCCCTCCCCACAGACAGTCCAACTCATAACCCCCAAAACCCACTCAAAACCCCCCCTCTAATTTCATCTGGCTTTCACACACAAATAATAAGTTATGTATGCAACCCTCCCTATCCCCCTTTACAAGTGAAAGAGTTAACCACTGACCTATCGATTGTATCATCACCCTACAAATATTTAGTAGTTATAGAAAGCACCTTCCTGCCAACCATGGTCCTCCCAATAAAATCACCATGACTGTCCTAAAACACCCACCCCACACTGAGGTGACACAGCTCAATGATCAACACAAGCAGCCCTGCCAAATCTCCACCCAGGATCCTGTACACTATAGTCAGAGCAATGTACCACTACACCATTTGAGCTGAATTCCCCTTCCCCTCCCAAGTAACCTAGAATAAGGAAACAGTCCATAAGTCAAGTCTTCTGCTATGACCTGTCACAGTAGGCAACAGCTCCATGCTTGTACCCAATGCAGTGACAAAAGCTTTATGAGGAAAGAAAACTGCATGATGTATCATTTACCACAGAGCACTGATGTTGGGAATACCTAGGGCCCAGCTAAAATAAATAATCACCTCAAGAGGCCAAACCCATGTGTTCAGACTTAGAAATTACCAATAAAATATTGAAAACCTGCAACTAGCCCAGCGTTATATAAAATGCAGGAGTCAGTACTCTGAAAAGCAAAGTCAAAGAGAACACCAAACCTACCATACTGAACAATACCATATCATCAGCAACCTCTTTTACCCCTAGGAAAACTAATGTACCCTCCCCTTACACAATATGTAAAACACCAGCCAAGATCAGCTGTACTCCAACCAGCTGCCACTTTTTTTTATATCTCTCTCTCTCTCTCCTCTCTCTCTCCCTCAACTTTTATTGTGATAAGAAACCCCACACCCTGTGTTAGTCAAATTAAACCCTTTAACCTTATGCTAACCCTTGACCCCATGAATCATCGCCCTAAATAACTTAACAAGACAGTGGAATGACAGGCTCACCCAAGTATGCTACTTAAGCTCCGATATCTGTCATTGTTTCTGACTTTGCCCTCAATAGATTGTCCAAACCTCACTATCAAATGAACCGAAAGGGCTGACAACCCTGGATATAGTTCAAAATCTACCCGTCTTTTTTTTTTTTTTAATAATAATGACATTATTTCCCACATTAATTGCAATGCGTATATTTAAAATGCTGGAAGAGCAATCGTTCCCGACGAACTAATGTATTCTTATGGTAGGATCCGAGGCTAGTCCCTGAGCCATAACATGCCACTAGCTGTCAACTGTACTGCTTAAGCCAAGATTAATAGTGATCACCCTCCAAGATTCACCGTTGTACACTACTGCAATCCATCCCCACCCCTATTAATGATCCCAACAACTGAGTTCTGTTCCCCTTTAAGCTGACATCCTTCATACTGACTCCTTCTCCAAAGCATAGTAATGCTACCGCATACCCCCCTACCTTCTAAAGCAAGCAATCTGTTTGAAGCCATCAGTAGTGGGGCACAGAGGCCCTGAATGTATAGTTTGAAACTCAAATAACTGTCCCCTGCCTAACACCATCCATAACTTGCCAGAAAAACACAATTTTATGAGAAATGGACCAAACCATGATAAAATTCAGGACATTCTGTGAAAATCTCTCGAACCTTTCCCTACACAGACATTGCTGTTGAAGCCACAAGCACAGACCTTCCAGCTGCTTGCTTTCACATCCCAGTCACCCAGCCTTGACCAAACTGAAGAACTCTGCCCAACACTCCACAGCTGCCTGACATGAACAAAGACCCCTGCACATGTGCACTAGCAGCACAAGGAAAAACAAGCAACCCAACAAATGAGCCACTCGGCCCAAATGCGAAACCAAACCCGCAGCTACAAGTGCTAAGTGCATCAAACAGGATGCCCTATGCAACACTGAAGCAGCCTGGTCCCACATCTCTCAACTCCACAGCGTAAGTAATCCAAACAAAGCCCCAATAATGAAGGGACAACTCCCCCAAAGCTAGGATGGATTTTACATATTGCAATTATAACTTAAAAGTCACAAGTATGTTGCATGAGGAAAAGGCCTCACTTCTTTACACTCCTACTCCATCTGCCCTGTGTCCAGAGCAGTTGGCAGTCAGCCAAAACTACACCAGCCGTTGTCAACCTCCCACAGCAAGAAACCATACAAAGCCATCAGCTGTAGGCCCCTACTCGACCCAAATTCCATCCCCCAAAATGGGGACCCTTCTGTATGCTGTCACAAACCCAGGAAATTGATGGAATAACAGATGTTGCATTAGCCTGAATTTCCCAAAGGTATAAATCTGAAACCCAAATAACCATCACCATGTCCAGACTGCAACCTTCATTGACGTGTCAGAACCACAAATGCATGAGAAACGAACCAAAACATGAGACAAATCTGGACATTCAAAGGAACAAACAATCCACCCTTTCCATCAAAACCTCCCCGAACCCCCCACCTTGACCCCCCACCCGGCCATGCATCAGCGTGCCCATAACTCTCAACTAAATCAGGAACAACTCTCCACAAAACTGAGCACCACCTACAATCAGGACAGACAGGGACACCAAACAGTCGAACAAGTACCGCACCGAAACATGAGACAACTTGCAACACAATACAGAAATGCGAAGCAATCCACCGAAGCACAAAAGCACAAAAATGTACAAAGGCATTCCTTGTCACTATGTAGTAATGGCAATTCACCACATTTTCTCTCACAGTTTCAATTCAGAGGGTGCAGCACCACCATCTGCCAAGATCTTCCCCCCAATTGACAGAAACAGGACCAACCTTATCGCACTCATGGCAGTCATGCTCAAAATCCATGATTAGCAGCCTTTCACTGAATGATACCATGTCTGAGAACTCAAAATTGTGATCGGACCAAAATATCCCCCAAATCTGACAATTCTGTGCAATCCTGTACCCTTGAGAGGTAACAAAAATAAGACTGACTGCAGATGCGCATGCGCCAAGAGCAACACTGCTCTGGTAACCCACGAAACACCACAAACCGTCGCCTGTGAGTCCAGCAAGCACAGCCCCACCACCAGAAGACATGAAACAGCATCTGGACACCAGCAATGCTCCTCCAAGCTGAAACTCTCCCCCTGAACTTACTCCATGGCAGAGAGCACAAAAAATAGTTATTGCTTGCCATAAAAACTGTAAGCTGTCAAAACAACCACATGGAGAGTATTTACAAGTTTCAGCTTCTCCTGCCCACCTTCTTCTTACCAAATCACCCACTCCACTGCCCAAGGTACTCAACCTTCTCCCCTCCACTTTAATCCTATCCCACTAGGAAAACAGGAGAAATAAATTACAATTACCCAGCTCTTCAATGGACATAATTATTAATCCTAGGCCTACCTGATCCATCACTACCAATTGGTCGTCATGGATGTAAGCCTGCCTGTAGCATGTTCACACCAAAATGTGATTACTTACCCAGCTACACTTGTCTACACTCCTTAAGCCCCTCCCCACCCTTACCTCATTTCCTCCCAAACATTCCTTCTTCCATTTAACCATTTCCGTTCCCAAACCCTCTAACTCCCACTAGTATATTTATCTAACCCCCTTCTGAAGATGTCCAGGGAAAACTTGGTTTGTTGCCAAACCTAATTTATTATGATGAAACTGATGTTAGTGTCAGACTTTCTGATATCCTGGTATAGTTGAGTAATGTACTATTAAATATAATGTAAGATGCAACAAATGACACTAAGGAAGAATGTTAAGTTACATTCTGGGATCTTAAAATGGTCCAGTAGTGTGTTACTGATAGTATATTTGACATGCAATAGCACACAGAAAAGACATGCTATGCTATAAGCAAAGTATAAAAAATATAGCTTTTTACATATATAAAAGTTATTATTGCAATAATATCAAATAATTAGAGTAGCACTCACACTTTTACAAGGTAAACCTGGATCATGCATACCTGTCATTCTTTTAATGCAAGTTTATATGCTATGTTTCCTTTAAAAAAATGACAGGCTGCTTTAGATTAAACATCTTATACAAATAGTGCTTGCTGAATCATTAAATGTTATTTCTTTGAGCGCAATGGCTTTTTGGTGTTTGGGATACTTTGAGATTCTTTTGTTGTTTTGGTGATTTGGAAGAGTTTGGGGATTGGTGTGTGGTATGGAGGTGGCTTGGATTCACTTGTGAGCATTTTTTGTGAGCTGCAACTGATGGACTGTCCTTTTCCAAGCTTTTATCATGAAAAGCAGCTTGAAATAACTTAGAGTCAAGACCCTTTTGTGATGCTGCTGGAGTTCTGAAAATTCCAAAAACTGTTCAGGTTACTTCTTCCTGTCTAAAAGTAAATAATCATAATATTTTGAATCAAATGCTAAGATGTCAAAGAATGCAGGTTGGATAATAAGTAAAAGACAGTGAATTACATTCTAAACCACTGTCAGTTATTACATACTTCTGAATGCTTGCTACTGATAAGTATACTTGACATGCAATAGGAACCAGGAAAGTTATACTCTGCTATAAACAAAGTATAAAACTATAGTTTCTTACATATATAAAAGTTATTATTGGAATGGTATCAAATAATTAAAGTAACATTCACACTTTTACAAGTTAATCCTGGATCACTCATAACTGTCATTCTTTAATGCAAGTTTATATGTTATGTCTCCTTTAAAAAAATGAAAGTCTGCCTTATATTAAATACCTCATACAAATAGCGCTTACTGAATCATTAAATGTTATTTCTTTAAATACAATATTATTGCTTTTTAGTGGTATAACATACTTTGAATTTTTTGTTAGTGGTTTGGAAGGGTTTGAGGGATTGATGTATAAAGTAGAGGTGACTTGGATTCATTGGTGAATATTTTTGTGTGAAATGTAGCTGATAAAATGTTCATTTGCAAGCCCTTGTCATGAGGACCAGCTTGAAGCAGCTTAATTATGCGGGAGTTTGAAAATTCTAAGAACTGTCCAGGTTGCTAATTCTAGTCTAAAAGTAAATAATCATAATATTTTGGATCATATGTTAAGATGTCTGTGAAGATTGGGAAAAGATGGACAAAGGCTGCCAGTCTAGTCAAATAGAATTTGATACATAATTCTATCATTTGTATATATAAATGTAAAATACAGGCTTGTGTTCTTAAATGAAAAAAAAACACTGTAAAATGTGAATTTCAAGATTGCTGCAACATTGCCATCTGCTGTAAGGAAAACTAAGCCAAGCATTTCAATTGTTCTTTGAAGTAAAATTATCTAAATAGTGGTGCTGAAGTGGCTGACTGAACACATTCTTTCTATTGTCTTAACTTAAGGAATAATTGCTAGAGTGTACATGTGAAATATCTTTTATTGTTGTAGTTTCCTGAGCAGGTGTTAGATAGCTAAATAATGCAGTTTGTTGGCCTGGGAACTCCAGACTAAGTGTCAAAATGATGTAATGTGTATACTGGGAAAACCTAAGTGTCAAAATGATGTAATTTGGGAGGGCCTAACAAAGATGTTTGTTAGAGACTGTGAGCACTTTGATCTTGATATCTAACTTATCAACACTCTGCCTGTTGTCTTATGTAAGTAGTGTCTTAGAAGTATGTTTTTTGTAGTAATAGCTAGGAACTTAGAAGAATGTTAGACAAGTGTTTTTCTGTTATATCAGAACTTTCCTACTGTAGTGTTTTAAGTTCCTGTGTGATCTCTGAACTCTTAGATATCACTGTGGTGTAGTAGTATTGTCTTGTGTTTTACTTATGTATTATTAAATATTTTAAAAACCTTTACCCGTGGCTGGTTTGTGTAGAGATAAGTAAGCTCTAGAGTACATTGCATATTTATAGAGTTTATTGTAATAAGTCGCTCTAATAAGCCTTAGACTGAATAGTCACATTACCAATTGGATAATAATATTGGACGGTAATTACTGGACACTCTTTTAAGGGCTTTTGAGTAGCTGATAAGTATTAGCTGGTGGTGGCAGAAATTACTACCATATAGTCGGGGTAAAGGGGCACAGCTGGAGAATCTACGTCAGCCTTTCCTAGGAGTATCTATGAAGTTGTATAAATACTTATCTCAAAGTGTGTGTGGTGTGTCAGCTACCTGTGCAGGGTCATGAAGCACTGGTGGGACAGAGAGGGCACTGGAAATTAGCTTGCCAGCTAGGCTGAGATCTGGTCTCTATAGCTGTGCCAGTGGGGAGTCTTATTGGGGACCTGGAGAGCAAGGGAGCAACCAGCCCCAGACTGAGTGTGATCTCTGTGTGCGCTTAAGGGAAATTGTACTTTACTGTGTGTATTTGTTATCCTTTCCTCTTATATGAGATGCCCTCCATGGTATTAGTGGTGAGGATTGAGGCTCCTTGATTGCTGGGCCAGGGCATGGTCGTCACATTTCTGGTGTCAGTGGTTGGGATAAGATATCCTCACATTTGTGGTTCACAGTGGTTGGGGTAAGATATCTTCACATTTGTGGTTCACAGTGGTTGGGATATGATATCCTCACTTGTGGTTTGCAGTGGCGTGGGTAGAGTGAATCCTGTAGCTTATGTACAGTGATCTCTGAAGGTGTTTTGTACTCTAAATCAGCCATGCAGTGTATACTCAGAGTTCAGATCACAATTGTTTTATTTCTTTTGTTAGCTTAGTTAGTCAGGGTGAGCAGGCAGCATGTCAGCAGAGGAGTATGGAAAGTTGACAAGGAGCCAGCTGGTGGAGATGTGCCAGGCTAGGTCTGGTGCATGGAAACCTGACTAAGGCAGACCTGATTGCAGCCATGGTTACATCTGCATCAGAAAACAGCATCCAGGAGGACAATTATACTAGCAGTGGAGATACAATATCCTCGGAGAATGAACAGCTCAACCTTTCTGCAGTGTACATAAAAATCCAGCTGGATCTAAAGAGACTTGAGTTGGAGGCCAGGCGTTTGGAGATAGAAGCCGAAGAAAAGGATCATCAGAGGAAGCATGAGAGGGAAATGCTGACTCTTCGCCAGAGTCATGGAGGTAATGGGGAAGGGAGTAACTGGACCCCAGAAGCACAACAGGTCAGTAAATTTCTTCCACAATTTAAAGAGGGGGATAATTTTGATAGTTTAATTCTCATGTTTGAAAGGGCATGCAAACAGTATAGTGTTAATCAAAGGCTCTGGTTATGGTTCCTGACCCCCTTACTCCACGGGAAAGCTGTAACTTGTATATCACAAATGTCTGACTCTGTCTGCTTTGATTACACTGCTGTAAAAAAATGTCTATTAGAATGTTTTAAGCTAACACCTGAAATGTATAGGAAAAAGGTTCGTGAGCATAAATGCAAGGCAGATGAAAATGTATGTGAATATGTTGCTGAACTGAGCACTTATTTTCATAGCTGGGTGAGTGGATGTCAGGTCATTACTTTTGAAAGGTTGGCAGACCTTTTGGTGAGGGAACAAGCCTTTAGCACTTTGCCTGAGGACACAAGGATCTGGTTAGCTGATAGACAATGTGCTACTTCAGATGTGTTGGGGAAGATGGGAGACCTATACCTGGCCAGTAGGGTAGCACTTCACAGGAAGAGGACCCCCAGTACTGTTCATGGGTCTAAAGGAACCCATGGTGGGCAGCACAGACTGCCCCAACAGAATCTGCCAGTAGCAGGGGAAGCCACTAGTCCATGTACACATCCAGGACCTAGGGTGAGGGAGCCAGTAAGTAGGAAAGACAAAATGCCAACAGTAGGTTGTCTTGAGACAACAGGGGTATGGAGCTACCATCCTGCAGATGTCTTGAGAGGGAAGGATTTGGATGAGGCAGTCCCATGTACTTATGCAGTTATACGCAGTGAGGCTAGGAGACAAGCATGTGGGTCTGGTAGCCTGGAGGAGACTCAGACAGACTGCATGTTTGTAGCCAGGACAGCTGAGGTAGTTACTTGAGGGAGGGAGCTACTTTATAGCAGTGAGACTGAATGTGAGTCACAGCTGCTTGTGGGTACTGATGTTCCCTTGGACAGGGTAACTGCAAAGGTAGAGGTGAGTAGTAGTACCCAGGCTGACAGTGAGGCACCACTGTCAGAGGATGCCAGACTTCCTGTGGAAGGTTTACCAGGAGGGAGGTGAGACAGGCTAAGCTATCAGACCCTACATTGCAAGGCCTGAGGCAGGTAGCTAGGGAGGCACCTGATTTTCAAGGGAAGAGGGGAATCTGTATACTGGGACAAAGGGTTACTATACAGAGAGTGGACCCCTGAGGGAGGGATAGAAGGTGAGAGAGTACAGCAGTTGGTAGTGCCTAGAGCTTACCATCTGGTGCTTCTAGCCATAGCCCATGATATTCCCTTTGCAGGTCATATGGGCACAAAATGTACAAAGAGGCATATTATGCAAAATGTCTATTGGCCTGGAATTTCCAGAGATGTCACAGGGTATTGCAGGACCTGTGAGTAGTGCCAAAAGGTAGGCAAGGCAGGAGACAAGGTGAGAGCTCCTTTGATGCCTTTGCCTGTGATTGAGGAGCCATTTGAGAGGGTAGCTATGGATATTGTGGGTCCTTTGAGTACCCCAAGTTCCACAGGGAAAAAGTATACCCTAATGGTAGTGGATTATGCTACACGATACCCTGAGGCAGTGGCTTTGTCCTCCATTGAGCCAGAGAAGGTGGCAAATGCTTTGTTAGAGATTTTCAGCAGGGTAGGTTTCCCAAAAGCAATACTGTCTGACAGAGGTGCTGATTTCATGTCAGACCTGCTGGCTTGTCTGTGGAAGTCCTGTGGGGTGAAGCACATGAAGACCACCCCCTACCATCCCCAGACTAATGGCCTTGTTGAGAGGTTAAACTCTACAATCAAGTCCATGCTACGGGCATTTGCAGATCAGTTTAAGAGGGAGTGGGACAAATATTTGCCCCATCTGTTCTTTGCTTACAGAGAGGTTCCCCAGGAATCCACAGGTTTTTCACCCTTTGAGTTGCTGTATGGGCATAGGGTGAGGGGACCTCTAGATTTAATTCAAGATGTGTGGGAAGGTGAGTGTGAGTCTCACAAGGAGTCTGTTGTGGCATATGTCCTAAACCTCAGGACAAGGCTCAAGGAACTCATGGGCTTGGCCCAGGAGAACCTGCCAGAAGCCCAAAAGAAAAAGGTGTGGTATGACAGGAACACTCGAGCTAGAGAATATGCTGTGGGGCAGCAGGTAATGGTTCTCATTCCTGTCAGACACAACAAGCTGCAAGCAGCTTGGGAGGGACCCTAGAAGGTGGTAAGAAAGGTAAGTGATGTTAACTACATGGTGGAAGTGCTAGGCAGATGACAGGACACAATTTGTATCATGTTAACATGATGAAACATTACCATGATAGGGAGGCCCTTGTGCTGAGCATTTGCAGTGGATTGCAGGAGGAGGCTGAGGGAGATTTGGGGACTGATCTCCTTAGTGATGCTCGGGATGGCACCTCTGTGGAAGGGGTAGCAATGTCCCAGCAGCTCTCGACTACCCAGGTTTGAGAAATCCAAGCAGTTTTGCAGGAATTTGGGGACATGTTCACTGGGAAACCAGGGTGTACCCACCTGGTGCAGCACCAGGTGGATACAGGACCCCAAAGGCCTATTAGGCAGGCCCCTTATAGGGTGCCTGAGAAAGTCAAACAGACTCTGAGGGAAGAGGTACAAGAAATGTTGGAACTAGGGGTGATTCAAGAGTCCAACAGTCCCTGGGTCTCACCAGTGGTGTTGGTGCCAAAGAAGGATGGTAGCACCAGGTTCTGTATGGATTACAGGAAATTAAATAGTCACACAGAGTCGGATGCTTACCCCATGCCTAGGACAGATGAGGCCCTAAAGCAGCTGGGTGGGGCTAAGTATCTTACAACCATTGATCTTACCAAGGGTTACTGGCAGGTGCCCTTGACTCCCAGTGCTAGAGAGAAGTCAACCTTTGTGACTCCTTTTGGCTTGTACGAGTTCACAAAGATGCCCTTTGGGATAAAGAATGCCCTAGCAACTTTCCAGAGGCTGGTGGATAATATCCTAGCTGGAGCAGGAAGGTTTGCCCTTGCTTACCTAGATGATATTGCCATCTACAGCCATTTCTGGCCAGAGCACCTTCAGCATGTCAGGGAGGTGCTGGGCAGACTTCAGAGGTCAGGGTTGACCATTAAGCTGAGCAAATTTCAGATGGGTATAGCAGAGGTCTCCTACCTAGGACATAGAGTGGGGAGTGGTAAGATAAGGCCAGAACCTGCCAAAGTGGAAGCTATTCAGGCATGGCCTGCACCTGTTACCAAAAAGCAGGTGAGGGCATTCTTAGGGACAGCAGGGTACTACAGAAAGTTCATCCCTAGTTATAGTACCATAGCTGCTCCTGTCACAGACCTGACAAGGAAGAACAGACCAGATATGGTAGTGTGGACCCCAGCATGTGAGCAGGCATTTCAGAAGCTTAAAGAAGCTTTGGGAGGACCCCCTATGTTAGCCAGTCCAGATTACAGCAAATAATTTGTTGTGCAAGTGGATGCTTCGAACCATGGGGTGGGGGCTGTACTTAGCCAGATTTCTTCAGAGGGGGAAGAGCACCCAGTGGTTTATCTCAGTCATAGGCTCCACCTCAGGGAGGAATGCTATGCAGTTGTAGAGAAGGAATGTCCAGCCATAGTGTGGGCACTGCAAAAACTTCAGCCTTATCTGCATGAAAAAAAAATCCCTGTAATGACAGATCACAACCCTCTAACATGGTTAAACAGAGACAGTCAGCAAAATTCCAAGTTGCTACGATGGAACCTGAGGTTGCAAGCATATCAGATGTCAGTGCAGCACTGCAGTGGGAGTAGCAATGCCAATGCAGATGGGCTCTCAAGACAGGGAATGGGGTGAGGTACACCCAGATAGACCTAACCCTCTCAAGCAGCATTTCTCAAGGGTCACTTGAAAAACTAGCTTGAGTTCTCCAGGGGGGAAGAGATGTGAAGACTGGGGAAAGATGGGTGAAGGCTGCCAGCCCAGTCAAATAGAATTTGATACATAATTCTATCATTTGTATATATATAAAACGGTCTGATGAAGCTTATGTGAAAGCGCTTACCTTGTATATTTATTAAAAGCCGGCAACTGTTTTTACTAATACGGAATACATCATTTTCTTTATATGCACGGTTTATGTTGGAATTGCTGCAGAACTTTGTTTGCCTCTTCGCTGTTTTATTTGGATTAATAATTTTTATACTGTATACTGGGAAAACCTAAGTGTCAAAATTATAATTTGGGAGGGCCTAACAAAGATGTTTGCTAGTGAGTTTAAAAACTATTGTTCAGAGAGAGACTGTGAGCACTTTGATCTTGATATCTAACTTATCAGCACTTTGCCTGTTGTCTTATGTAAGTAGTGTCTTATAAGTATGTCTCCTTGTAGTAATAGCTAGGAACTTAGAAGAAAGTTAGACAATTGTTTTTCTGTTATATCAGAACTTTCCTACTGTATTGTTTTAAGTTTCTGTGTGATCTCTGAACTCTTCAATATCACTGTGTTGTAGTAGTATTGTCTTGTGTTTTAATTATTTATTATGACATATTTTAAAAACCTTTACCTGTGGCTGGTTTGTGTAGAGATAAGTAAGCTCTAGAGCACATTGCATATTTATAGAGTTTATTGTAATAAGCCACTCTAATAAGCCTTAGACTGAATAGTCACATTACCAGTTGGATAATAATATTGCACAGTAATAATTGGACACCCTTTTAAGGGCCTTTGGGTAGCTGATAAGTATTAGCTGGTGGTGGCAGAAATTACTATTGTATAGTCTGGGTAAAGGAGCACAGCTGGAGAATCTGTGTCAGCCTTTTCCAGGAGTGTCTGTGAAGCTGTATAAATACTTATCTCAAAGTGTGTGTGGTGTGTAAGCTACCTGGACAGGGACATGAAGCACTGCTGGGACAGAGAGGGTACTTCAGGTTAGCTTGCCAGCTAGGCTGAGATCTGTCCCCTATAGCTGTTCCAGTAGGGAGTCTTATTGAGGACCTGGAGAGCAAGGGAGCAACCAGCCCCAGACTGAGTGTGATCTCTGTGTGCACTTAAGGGAAATTGTACTTTACTGTGTGTATTTGTTATCCTTTCCGAGACCCTCTCCCTGGTTTTAATGGTGAGGACTGAGGCTCCTTGATTGCTGGGCCAGGGCACGGTCATCACAATGTCAATGAATACAAGTTAGATAATAAGGAAAAGACAGTGAATTGCCTTCTAAACCACTGTTAGTTATTAAATAGTTCTGAATGCTTGCATTATACATAATAGCTTATATACTAGCCTATATAATGACACTTGTGATATAAAATTAGGATTGCATTTCTCCGTTATTGTCTCTTTTTAATGATAACAAAACTTAATCACCTGGATTCACAAATCCTCTGTGTAAGACTTAATAAGTCTTACTCGGAGGCTGCAGTTGAACGGTATGATGTCAGCGTGCCATGTATATGCATGAGGGCATGCTGACTCAACCGTAAGTCTTACACGGACCGTATAAGAAAGCAGGGGGTGTGTCCAACTGCCGAGCAGTCTAAATGTCCACTTCTCTGCAAATGTTTAAAATAAAAGCAAATAAACAAGAGCGAGTCCACTCAAATGTCCCTCCACCCAACACCTCACTGTCTGATACTGTAAACCCCCATCACAGTTCTAAAACGCATAGCATTAATTTTTTTTAAATTCCCAAAATAGCTGCCCGTATTTGCGCGTGTGTGCGTGGGTGTGCCCATTGCTTAGCTACAGTTAGCAATTCTGACATGGAAGAGCATAAAAAAGAATGTTTATGCAAATTACACCACATAGCAATAGCATAATGGTAGAGCATTCGCACAAAGAAGCGGCATTCATGGTTCGAGTCCCACCACTCCCTTTCGTATTTATTTTTTAAATCAGTATATGGAATAATACCTAACAAATATGTTTAAACATAACTAAAAAGCAGTGAAATGGCCAGTGTATCAGTGAACAAAATAAATATTTTAAAGGATCCCAATATAAAATTGCCTGCAGTTAAGCAGTGCTTCACCCAGCGCAATAGAGTTGCCCATAGTTCAATAGCACTTTACCCAGCGAAACAGAGTTGCCCATAGTTTAATAGTGCTTTACCTAGCGCAATGTGTTTGCGTGGACGTGTGCGCCACGCCAACCAGGGCACCATAGGGCACCGAGAAGCAACATGGAACAAAGTTGCTTAAATGCAGCCACACCCCCTAGCCTGTCTGGACAGTATGAAAATAAAATGAATGACAAGGTCCGAAACCAGAACTCTGTGCATCCCAAGCAAAGTACAGAACCACTAAGCCATGACTACATAGGGAAAACAGCCACTGTTAACATTCATATACTTATTAATGGTAGTTTAACCATTACTAAGCAGGTCTGCAGTCAGCCGAGAATTTTACAAAATGTCCAATCACAAAAATGTGTGGGAAATGCGGCATATTTAAGCCCCACAGGAGGGAATACACGCCATAACTGATTGTAGCTCACATCTGCAGTTAGAATGTCTGGTGTTGGAGAGGGAACACGCTTCCGAGTGCAACGTTGGGGCATCAAAGAGTCGAAATACATGGTTTGGCTCCTTGTCCACCGTCATGAGTCAAGACTCCTGCAGGGCCAGTTCCAAGGGACGGAGTACAAGGCAGAGGCTTGGAACCGGTTAGCTCGTGACCTCACCAGTGCCACAGGCGTTCCTCAGACTGGTGAGCAGGTCCGTCACCACCATGCAGACCTGAAGAGATGAAAGCAGGACCGCCTGAACCAATGGATACAGGAGGCCCATGGGATGCAGGATGCCCCACAACTGAGTATGTAGCCATGGAATGCAGTATGTAAAAATTGATAATGGAGTATGTATAACGGATAGGTATGTCTCAATATCCCTTCATTTACTTTACAGCTGTAGGTGACCATGCTGCGAATCAGTAGGCCTATGCTGATAGGCTGCTAAGGCTGCACCACCAGGCAGGTTAGTGATTATTCTGCATGTATTGTTATATAAAATATGGGAGAGAGCATGAAAGAAAGTGTTGTAGTCCAATAATACAGCCATAAAATTGCCTGAATAAGTCCTCTGCATGTACTGTCAGATAAAAACATCAGAGAGGCAGAAAAAGAGTGTAGTAACCCATTAAGAAAGGGGCAACATATGTCTGGAATAATATCTCTGCAGGCACTGTCATATAAAATAAGTGAGTGAGCCTGAAAAAAGAGTGTTCTAACCTATTAATAAAGGTATAATATGTCTTGAACATGTCTGCCATATACACCGTTAAAACAAATAAAGGAGTGAGCCTGTGGAAAAGTGTGTAATGTCATTAATAAAGGTCTAAAACCCGGAGTGTGTCTGTGTCACAGAGTTTGAAATGTTGTTGTACCCTTGCATTATACAAACAGTACTGTTTGAAAAGGTGCTGGCCAGAGTTGTGCAGTCCCATATAAAGTGGGTGATGGAAGTGCTAGTAGCTGTGAAACATATATACAGTCCACAACAGTCAGTTACTGGCTGGCATGAATAAGTAAATCTGGCACACGTGTAGCATGTTATTTTTCCCCAGAAATGTGAGTGTGTGTCAAGAAATGCAGGGTTCTGTACAAATAGAAGTGAAAATGTCATGTGAAAACATCCCAGATATGCAAATAAAGAAATATAAATGCAATCAAGAAATATGTAGCAGTAACATCTGCATCCTGGACAGTTAGTATGTCAGATATAGGTCAGGCATATATTGAACTAGCCAAACCCATTACACAACCTAATGTATAGTGGCAAGTGTAATAATACATGTAGGGGATATACACTTGCAGTCCCTAGGAGTGTAGTGTTGATGAAAAGGTAATTGTAAGATGTTAACTGAGGTTTTTTGTACACCCTACTGTATGTGCATAAACCATGCAATTCCACACCTCAATGGGTATGTGTAATCTTAAATATTTGTTGGGACATATGTCCTATTGTTCTATAAATATTTGCATTCACATTGATGCATGTGCCCCGTTTAAATACCACAATCATGGTGGCCTGTTGCTACCAAACATCCCTGCATGCTGTTGGAATATCCACTGTGGTTCAATATATGCATGTGTTATGCTTGCTGTTTAACCTTGGTGTGTTGGGTTAATGGGAATATTACTGCATGCTGTTACAACTTATCTGGAATGCTGTTTTGCTTATGTTGTAATTAAATACACCTAATCACAGAATGTATGGGAAGGCCGGTCCCAGCGGACCCACCTGTCCCTCAGCTGGCGAGTGCACCTGGCACCAGCAGGTCTGGTGCCCAGCCCGGGCTCCCCTCCTCCATTGGTCCTGTGCCTCCTTTGGGTGGAAGCGCTGCAGGGGATGGGGCTCATCCCCCTGTGCAAGCATGGGTGGAGAAGGGCCACCTGTCACCCTTCGAAGGGTCCGGGTTGTGGTGCGTAGGGAGATCCAGCGTTCAGTCGCTGATCCCCTACCCCAGCTTGAGGTGAGAGTGGCGCATCTCACGGGTGAGCCTGCCCATCCTACGCAGCCCCAGCACAGCCACCCTCGGGGCTGTGAAGGTTCACTGGTGACTGCCCATGGGTGGGGATCTCAGTTCCACTGTTACCATTTGTGGTCTCATGGGCTTGCAATTTCCAAACATCCGACCCCGTCAATTGTGTTCACCCACCCCATGTGTCATACACCACCCCTGTATGTGTCTTGTCTGTCTTGTCTGTTTACCTTCCCAACTTACCTCCTCGGACATACCTACTTCCTCTACCTCACTTCCCACTCTCACCTGAAAAAAAAAGAAAAAAAAGGGCAATCTGTACCCACAAAAATATGACGCCCCATACATAGCTGCCCATTTCGCACACATGTCCATTGGAAATGTAAGCTGATAATTAGAATTGGCAGTACAACATACTTTGTTGTCCTCACCCCTCTCCCAGGGGTGGAAGGTTTCAAATTTCACTCCAAATTCATTGCATATGCACAGCTGTTGCTGCTAAAGAAATGGGCAGCTATGGACCTTTCCTACACCCGTCCTGCCCATCCTGAGCTTGTTTACCTACTGTCTGTCCCTCTTTGTGCCCCCTTTTTCACCACTTTCCTATCTTCCCATTTTCTTTTCTTTAAAAGAAATTAGCGTGGGGGTTAGCGAGAGTAAGCACTTTTAAGTGGTAGTAAGCGGGTTTAAGCAAGTGTGTGCACGTGTGCGCTTAGCTAAGCATCGCTAAGCATTGTGAAAACCCACGCAAACCCACTTACAACTGCTTAAAAGTGCCTTAGTCACTCTATGGCAGGGACCTTGTTCTGCTGAACAGCAAAAGAAAAAGCCTCTACCAGTCTCGAACCCCAGACCATTGACACAATAGACTGCATGAATTACCACTTAGCCATAGCAGATATACAAATAACTTGCTTCTCACATAAATATATCATGCATTACAATGAATGTAAATGGAAAATAGGAATGGTATAACACAAATCCTATTCTGTGGGTCTTTACCAGCAGTTGTTGTGGAATTGCATGACATGACTGTGAAAGGAGAACCAGCCATCCTAGCAGGGAATAATGTTACAGTAGCATCTTACAAACACCACACAGTATCAGACCAGGATAAATACCGACAAAGGTGAATATGGCAGAGGCCAGACTCCCCAACTATAACTGATTTACAGCGATGTCCCTGATTTGTAAACCAATGTAAGCTGTGCCCCACTGAATCACTCCAAAAAGTACTAACTGTACATATGCTCTGATTCCCAAGAAAGTCTCAGCTGCAATATGTCAGTAATATATTGCAGGTGTATCTCACTTATATGTACCTTTCACTGAAGTCGTTCAAATATA
Source organism: Protopterus annectens (assembly GCF_019279795.1). Classification (NCBI taxonomy): domain Eukaryota; kingdom Metazoa; phylum Chordata; order Ceratodontiformes; family Protopteridae; genus Protopterus; species Protopterus annectens. The sequence continues at coordinate 1,310,386,143 of NC_056739.1, forward strand.
TACCTGAGAGTATGTGAGGCCCGACAGAGGCAGGAACACACAGGCATATCAGCATTACTGCTGTTATACACTCTGCAAATAGCTTTGGAAGGAGTTCCACAAGCATGCCCTTATGTAGGAGTACAACACAGAAATATCACAGGATGTAGCCATGTACTGCTAGTAAACAACTGTGACAATGCCAATATGCCACTGCTGAAAAGACTGGTGTGGTGCACAGACAAAGTATACTAGGCTGACCTCTAGCTACCATCTGGATATGTCCACAGGTGTGAGCTACACAGACAGACTACTTGCTTTGATAGACTAACAGGTACACAGCAACCCTGTATGCTGAGCAAGATAAACCTCACATGATAATAAAAAATGCTCTTTGCAGTTCTGCACCCCTACCCAAAGGTACAACACACCTGTGTATTCAGGCAAAAACCAGGGTGTAGGTAGGCATACTCAGTACTGAAATATGTCCAGTTGTGTTGAGCAGCCTTTGCTAATGTCAACAAAAACAAACCACAAATGGTGCAGAAGTGAGTAACGTTACAATATAGCAGTTTACAAACACTGCATATGCTACAGGAATACAGTGCAATAACCACATTTGTATGGCAGTTAATTGTGTAAGTGAGAAAAAAGTACATACTCCCATGTATCCTTTGTTAGCATTTGGAGGGGTGCGTACATGTCTATACTGAGATGTGTGTACTGGAAGCAGCAACATTCAGGTTTGAGTACAACATGCATATAACTGGCTACAACCCTAGCATCAGATAAGAGACATATACCAACCTTCAGACTAACACAATGGTGTCCGGAGCAAACAAGCATGGGCCCCATCTTGGAAAGCTGAAAGGGCTACGCCTGCCTAACCTAGCATTTTATAGCAGTGGGCTGCAATCACAGTGAGTAATGCAATCACCAAACAGCAGACTGCATGCAATTACTGAATGGTAGGCAGCAACTGGTGCAGAGGCTGTCACATGCACAAGTGCAGATAACTAGAAAAGCAGGCTGTTCTTGCAGTCCACACATGCAATTATATCATTGCAGGTGCTGTGAGATAGAGAGTGAGAGAGAGAGAGACATGGACACAGACACAGACTGAGACAGAGACAGAACAGAGTGAGAAACTGAGACAGAAAGTTAAATAGAGGGCAAAAACCCAAAACAAACCACCAATAAAAAAATAAAAAAAACTACAAAACCGTAACACACGGAGCAGGGAAATACAAAGGTAAGGTATGTAACTCACATGTATGTGTTGGCATGTAGTATATGTTCTTGAAGAGTACTCTACACACTGCAAATCATCCATGTGTGTCAGCAGTATGTATCTATCTGTATCGGCACATGTTTATAGGGCAAGGAGCATACTGCAACTGTTAGTGAAGGGTGGACAGATATCTGTCAGTGAAGGTTGATATGTACATATATCCATGTAGGTCATAGTGTGTGGCCTAGAAAACAGCATACAGTGCTCAGGAGTGGTCTTAGGTCAACTGGTGCCCTAGGCAAAAGGGCTTCACGGTGCCCCCTACCACACTTCCTGGTGCCCCCATCCTTGTCTTACTACACCACATAAATAGAGGAAAAGCACCCCTGCTAGAGCGGCGCCCTAGGCAGTCACCCAGTTGGCCTATGCCTAAGGCCAGCTATGGTAGTGTTGATATATGTCATGTGGTGGTTAAATGCTGTGGGACAGATTTGTCAGATCTGCTGTGTTACAGCCAGTGAGGCCTGCTAATGCTACAAGGGCTGAGGACACCCACATGCATTCTGCACAACACTGTGCAATTTAATCACATACCTGTACATCCCACAACTGTCGCATAAGTGATATCCCCACCATGAAAGGTGGACTGTACGTGTGCCTATATGTACATCCATGTGTACAGCAATGGATGTGTACATGTATGTGTATAGATATGAATATATATATATTATATATATATATATATATATATATATATATATATATATATATATACATACATATAGAGAGAGAGAGAGACACGGGGTCATATGTACTGCAACAGGTGTGTGGTGACCAAGGCATAGACTGTAGACAAGTGTTGATACTGCAGTGCCATTCCACCTTCCCAAAACAGTGTACCCATTAACTACCACATAGGTAGAGATCTACCTACCAGTGAAGGTGTGATAAGGGAACATGGGACACAGATGGACAATAGCCTCCGCTTTGATGAAGACAGTGCCACACTACACCTGTAATCTGTCTGTGTGGTATGTGTCATGACAACAGGTGTGTCATCTATGGAAGTATAGGGTAGAGTTCCCCTCTACTCATCAGAATGCCCTGTGTGGTATGTACTTCACATGACAACTACACCAGGTGAACAGGCCACAGACATACCTCCCAAAGGGTAATACTGGCCGCAAACAGATGCCCTATGCCGACTGACTCACAAAACCACAGCTACACTGTATTGCATACTGGCCACACAGAGGTGACCTCTGCCAGATATACAGAGGTATGTCACACCCATAGCTGGGTGACAACCACCATGGCAACATATCATAATCCCTCCGGGATACACGCCCAAGGGCCCTAAACCTTGTCAGCTCACTAAACAGCACATGCTGGAAGGATAGGTTCCCATCTCAGAGATATGCCATACACCAGAATAGACCACATAGCAATAGCAAACAAGGCTCCTCCTTAGCAGTTGTTATAAATACCCCTGATGATTGTGTGGGAGATTGGTAATACACCCCAGGAAACACCTCTGTGGTTCTGGTTGGCAGGGGCAAGTGAAATCAAAGTACATGTGTGTCAAAGGCCAGGGTAGCATATGGCTAGGCTGCCATAGACCCTAGGGCCAATAGCATACCTACCTATGACACTATGCACTCACATATGTACTTAATGCAATAGCTGCTATGTGAGGTTAAATAAGTGTAACGCTGAATGTGTGCAAGGTCTGTAAAGGTGTGATAGCTTAGTGTGATGTTGTATCTGACATGGTAGTGCCTATCCTAGCTGTGAGGACAGCAACTGATGTGTAATGTACTGTTAGGCAGACATAGTAGTACAGCATATGATGTGACGTAGTTCTCCGTTGACGAATGTGGTGTCTCATTGTAGGCTAAAGCAATACATGTATGCTTAGTGAGTGGTACTGCTGGCGAATCCATCACCAGTATGAACTGTAGTACTACCTGAAGCTGTAGGCCTAAATAGCACAGTATGGTGTGTGTTCACATTGCTTGGAAACACTGTCATGTGTGTTTCCTGTAGTCTGCACAGAGGACAGAATGCAGGCATAAGGGTGTGTAAGTAGTGGCACACAGTACCGTACGGTGCACAGGTAATGCTCATCTGTGTTGGCATACAGTGGTGCGTTGTATGTTTGTCTGATGTGTGTGTAATTATGCCTGTACAATGGCTGCAATCATATGTGTGTTACAGGGTAAACGTGTGTATCCAGCAACATATATACTCTGTTACAGGAGTATGCCACCTATAGTAACAACTGTACACATCTGCTAGGCAGTGCTATTGCATCAATGACTAGGGTGGTTGATCGGTACTACTGTACCTGTACTTTACATCCATTGCAATGGATAACATCTCTGTTCGTGCATTGGAGTGATAAACACCCCTGTCTTGAGGTTGTGCAATGTGTCACAACAGTGTGTCGGGTACTGTTGTATAGTGGTGTGATATATAGAGTGTGCCAGGCAGTGTTAGCTAGTTGTGGCCTGAGAACCAATAAGTGGTATTGAACGTGTGTAACCTCTGACAGACAATAGGATGGTATATATGTCAGTAAAGTGATATATGTGGGTAAAGGTGTAAAGTCTGCCACAGGACACTCTCACACATATTGTTCATATCTTTTTCAGCCAGATGGCCCACCAACGCAACCCAGCGTACACAGCAGATGAGGAAGAGTTGATACTGCAAAGCCTATTGCAGCAGTACACAATGCTGTTCTCCAGAAGCAGCCAGCACCAGCAGGAGCAGACTGCACTGTGGCAGGAACTTGTTCATCGGGTAAATGACATAGGCATGCATAACTGGACATATGAACAGGTATGCCATCACTGCAGTGGTTTAATTAGACAAGTCCGGCGGCATGCATCTGATATCCAAAGACAGCAGCTTGCCACAGGTGGTGGTGTGGCCATTCATCCCCCCCTCACCAGAGTGGAGGAGCTACTCCTAAGCATGGTGGCTCCTGGACAACAGCTACATCAACCTCTGACATGTGTTGTGATGGAGGCCGGAGCCACCCAGCACATCCACCTGGAGCAAGCAGGTAACATGCCCTATCTGTAGACTACAGTTAACTGTATTGTTAGATTATGTCTACGTGAGAAGTGTACTGTGTGTTTAGCAGTTCCGCTGCCTAGTGTTGTGCAATATGGATAATTTGAATAATACCTCTACACCTGTGACTGTTGACTGTTATTGTACTGCAGTTTAGCATACCCACTGTAGCAATGCCACAGTTGTGGCCACTGACGAACTCTCTCATATTCTCATAGTTCCCTCTGGTGTGACGGCAGGGCAGCCGATCCATGCTGGTGAGTCTGTTATACCTGCAATGTTGGTAATGAAATATGCATGTCATAGGTGAGGTGTAGGCCATGCACACGTAACACACCTATGCATAATGCATGCCGTGCATGTTTGCTGTGAGACATTGCACAGCTCAGTAATGTCAGTAGCTGCCTCAAGGACATGCAATATACAAAGCATAACACACAGTTGTGCAACCCCGTACTGCACATTGGATAGGCATAGTTGCAACACCTGTACACAACATAACACATTTATCACATGCACTACACAAAATCATGCTACATATGGCGTAACCACACACCCGCTGTAAGGTCACACTTCAGTATCCCACATGTCATCCACACACACATGATGTACCTCAGGGGTAGAGGCCTATCATGGGACTGTGCAACACTCTTCAACACATAACACAGTCATGTTAGGCAGTGCTCCCTATTGGGCACCTCATACACCCATGTACAAAGTGGCTGTGTAATAGTGAACATAGCCACAGCACTGCAGTTCAGGTACAGCATGCTATGCGGTGGTCTGTCACACAGTATTAGCCATGAGTGACCACAAGATGCATGATGATGATGATGGCATGTGGTACTACACCCCATCCAGTTACAGTGACCACAGTACTACACATAGCGATCTTTGCTGTGCACCTCATTGTTCTGTGTGTGCAAACATATGCACCTATACACACTATGCATAGCATGTTGTGTGTGTGCTTACATATGCCAGTATACACATTTTGCAGAGCAGTCGCCATCTGTACAAAGAGTCACATATATGTCCTGGAATGCTATTGGGTGTATAGGTCACATGACACACATTGGGTATGTGTGGTGTTTAATGTTACAGTCATGTAGCATGCCATGTCATGGCTGGCACCGACATATCTGCAATATGTCCCACACTCACCATAACCACTGTACAATGTCCATGTTGAGCATTGGGATTCCTTCACATCTACATGCACCACTCATCCCATGTCTGTACATTGCATGCATTTGCTACACCTGTGCCCACTATTATGTGCTATGGACACAGACACTGTCATCAGACATGGCAATGTATGTGTCACACAGATAACACATGCAGCCATGGTATGTATACCATTGAGTGATGGTGCACATGACATTGCAGAGCAGATAATACTTGCACAGCAATGTTGTGTCCATGTACACATTGTGTTCCAGGATGTAGCCAATCACTGCAAAACTACACACATGCATCAAAGCCATGTATAATGTCATTAGATAGGGCTGTCTACACTTGCACTGCATGGTGTTGAGCAACACATAGCTTGCATGCTGACACGTGTGTGGTGACTGTTTGCCTTGTGATACTGTCACCCATCATCACCCACTATTGTGTATGTGTTGGATTGCTGGTGTGTGTGTGTGTGTGTGTGTGTGTGTGTTTGTATGTGCTGTGGTGAGCAGTGTATTTCTGTGCATGTGTGCATGTGTGCATGTGTTCATGTGTGCATGTGTGCATGTGTACATGTGTTCATGTGTGCATGTGTGCTAACATCATGTACAGATTGTAAAGTGTGTTTCCTGTCCTCCTTCCACAGGTGCTGAGTTAGGGGTGGCTGAATGCAGCAGAGAACCTGATGTCACCGCCACTAATAGTGGAGATGATGAGACATGTATTGTGGCACAGGAAGGTCTGACAGGGTCTGTCGTTGGTCCACCAATCGACAGTACACAGTGGTCAACCCCATCTATGCGCACACTCATACTGCCAATACATCCCTCGTCACCAATGGCCTTAGCTGAGGGACAGCATACAGTTGGCATTGACCAGGAGAGTGTGGTACCTATGGAATGTGCATCCCCTCACAGCAGCCATAGCTGGATTACTGGAACGGTACCACATAGGCGGATGTCCAGGGGTTCTCGGGGAAGCACAACTGGTCATATTGCCCCTGGCAGACGTGCCCCCGGATGTATTACAACCTCCAGTATGTTCTGGGCTGTAATGCAGGCACAGGCACATATGGAACAGTGCACCCGACAGGGACTAAGGACGCAGAGGGCCCATTACACTGCTATCAATGACAGCATCCGTGACCTTGCTGGTGCCATTCGGAATTACATCAAGGTCATTGATAGCCATTGGAGGGAGACATTAGATGTCCTCCACAATGTGTTAGCCATGAGCCAGGACCATGCGGGACGGATGAGAAGCCGACGCGGACGCATGCCAGCAACAGCATCAGCTGGCAGTCGTCGCGGATGGACCATGGATCACAGCCGCTCCCGTAGTGGCAGTACCAGCCTCAGCAATGCTGGGGTTGGCCTGTCCATTGACCATCCTACTAGACCATGTGCACGTGGCACTGGCCAGTCCCAGCAGGGACATGGGTCCAGTCATCATACCTCTGCCTCTGATGATAGCATCCAGTCAGGGTTGGTACCCAATACTGCCCATAGCACCCCTGCTAGGCACAGGTACTGTGTCCGTGGCCGGAGACAGTGATCTGTACAACCTAGCAGGTGCAGTCTGTGGCTGTCCCACAACTGCCCGGATATGGCAGTCACATGGTGGAGTTGTGTGCATGCAGACACACACGCATTTACCATACAACTAGGGCTCACACATACACACATTACATCAACATTGGCCCGTGCAGTACTGTTGTTCCTCAACCCCCCCCCCACACACACACAGACATGCCGATTGGATGGGTCAATGTCGGGCTCTGGCAAACCTACAACACACCCTGTGCATATGATGACACCTGTTCCACCTCCTATCATCTGTAACATTGATGCAGGAACAGACTAACATGGTTCTGATGCACAGCATGACATTATAGCAGTATAGCAATAGTAGCAAGTTGCCAACAGGAAAGTGTAATTATATCCTTGTAGGTATATCGGAGCAGGCATTATGCATTACAACTGTGATAGTCATTGTAGCATTGTTTACACCAGTGTTAGGTCTGAGTATGTATTGTCCACCCATCTGCCACTTGGCTGAAGTGTACAGTGTTGCCAACATGTGTTAGTGAGTGGACAGTATGTGTGTGATGTGTGCATTACAAATTAGCGGGTGTACATCTGTGAACATGGTGTGTGCACACTGTCTGCATGTACGTGCATAGTGGACACATGGGATGTGCGACATACCCTGTTCTACACATTATTAACATCTCATGGTATCTTTCGATGGCCAGTATGCATTCTACTACAGATACGTACTAACATGGGTACACATGTGTGTATGACATGGGTTGGCACTATGCTGTGGGTGATATTGTTGATATCTGTCAATGATCTGCAGTCTGGTAGTATACACCACCTCAACAGCATGACTATAACCAATCATTAGATGATGTCCTGACAAATGACTCACAGTTGTAGGGAACTCAGTAACAGTTGGATCCTTCCAGTACTATACTATAACAGTGACCAGTGGTATTGACTGCCACATGTTCCTGGGACCACATCTGTGTGGCATATAGCCCTCTTAGGTACATGCAAACACACTAGGGATATGTCCATCCACATCTGGAAATGCATGCATTGGCCTACACTGCATTCCCTGGATGGGACGCATATGCTACACAAGGGTATCGTACAGACAGATACCTGTTGTCCAATACATGCTGTATAGCAGTAAGCCATCTATGGCGTAGTCATCCACATTTACTATACATACTATCCCGACAGTACCACATAAGTGGTAGCCCTCAACATGTATGTTGGGTACCAATGTGTACAGACAGACACGTGTTATGTCATCTGTCCCTTGGTATCCACATATCCATAGGTATTGTGGGGTCCCTTGGTGTTTCACATAACATATTAGGGGCCTGCATGCATATCCACAGGGCTGGTGTACACCTATAATGACTGTCCATTATTGCCAGTCTTTGTTGTGTACGAACATGTCTGACATATACCCCGGCAATTACCCTCACTCACAGTACTCTATAGTACGTGTCATGGGTGTGTGTGGCAGAGATGTCCTTGGCCACGGATCACTACATTGGCCGGGCTTGACGCATACATACATATGTGACCTATGATCTGAGAAGCAGCGGCACAATCTGTCGAAGGTTACAAATGTATTCATGTAGTATGCAGGCTTCACATCTATGTACTAATTGAGGTCACATGTACATAAATTTATTTGACACGCAGATACCCCATGTGTGCAATGCACATACTGTTTGAAATATATGTCATACCGTAGTAAAAGCAAAACTCACACTGTATTGACCACCTGTGGCACACACACATGTAGCGTTTGCAGGACTCAACCCCCTACCTAGCTATGTTATGATACTAGAAAGATACGCATTAACACAGTGTGCTATATGCAGTACTGGGTGGTTTTTGTTCTCCTTGAACATTTGTAGGATGCTGACATCATCGAACTTTCCTAAGAGGGATGTACCTTTCTTAATGTGTTTTCCCAGTCTCCAAAAAGGCTGCTCCTCTCAAAGGAAATCAGACACACACACACACACACACACACACACACACACACACACACACACACACACACTTGGCGTTTGCAGGACTCAAATCTCTACCTAACTATGTTATGATGCTAGAGAGATACACATTAACATGGCGCGCTATATGCATTACTGGGTGGTTGCTGTTCTGCTTGAATATTTGTAGGATGCTGACATCATCAGACTTTCCAAAGAGGGATGTACCTCTTTTAATGTGTTTTCCCAGTCTCCAAAAAGGCTACTCCTCGCAAAGGAAATCACACACCCACACTTGGCGTTTGCTGGACTCAAATCCCTACGTAACTATTATGATGCTAGAGAGATACGCATTAACACGGCGCGCTATATGCATCATTGGGTGGCTGATGTTCTCCTTGAATATTTGTAGGATGCTGACATCATCAGACTTTCCAAAGAGGGATGTACCTCTTTTAATGTGTTTTCCCAGTCTCCTAAAAGGCTACTCCTCTCAAAGGAAATCACACACATACACCCCCCACATGCACACTTGGCATTTGCTGGACTCAAACCCCTATTTAACTATGTTATGATGCTAGAGAGATACGCATTAACATGGCACGCTGTATGCATTATTGGGTGGCTTCTGTTCTCCTGGTGTATTTGTAGGATGATGACATCATCAGACTGGACATGGTAATGTGTGTACACATTTTTATGCAATCCCAGGAATGATCCATGTAGATCGGCAGGTATCAACAGCTTGTACAGGACCCCGTGAGTCTCACCTTGTGTGATCTATCTGTGAACACATTGACATCCCTTCATATGTCAACACATATTTATGCACAGATTGTTGGTTTTGTGGATACGACATGTGTCTGTGATGTTGATGAAGAGCTGTTCAAAGTCTATGTGGGGCATGTGTAGCTCTGTTCCATGATGTATGCCCTAGGTGGCTGCCTTGCAGATGGTGTAGCATGCTTGGGAACCATGATCTGCACATGAACATACCACAGTTGGTGGGGTTGTGTGTTTGTCGGTTTCCAGTAGCTCTGTTTATGACTTCTGCCATGATGCACTCTATGGCCTTGCAGATCAGACTTTATAGGCTTACTGGACTATACTTCCCATGGTGTGTTGTGCACCCACACATGTGGGGAGTGCCATATGTTGCTGTAACACATTCGACGCTTCCAGGTTCTGTGGAGTGGGTGAGGCTCAACAGACTGTTCAGGTGCAGGGTCTGTTTGTTCTGTAGTGCATGCATGACACATATTGGGAAACAATGTAATCCAATTGCTGCCATGCTTTTGGCTTTGGGGGGAGCTGTTCAGCCATTCTACATGTGATATCTCCTGGTATGATGTCAGGGACTATCGTCAGTGGGAGGTGAGTATGTATACATGGGCCTGTCTGACAGGATGTCGGCAATGTCAGTAAGGTACAGTTGTCCCTGACTCAGCACATATATGCGTGTACATTACTATTTATTACATAGCTGAAGGACATGTCATGATTCTCAGTCTGGACTCCTGCTCAGCTACTCTTTACAAAACACCGACAAACCTGAGCACTAATCCCGGTTATAATCTTTTACACACTTAACACCCTACTGATCCTTTGTGATCAGGCTACAGAGTATGTCATCATAATACACTGGCATGTCCAGGGGTAAGTTTCATGTGTTCTCTCCAGTCCAGCTAGTGAATATTGTGGTTATGACACAATGTCACATCTGCCTCATGTACACAGACAACCCTCTCCTCCTGACATCACACTCACATATATGTGGGAGATGTAACAATACTGACATACAGGACACTGAGCTCTCTCGACCCATGACTGGCATAGTCTATCAGGTGGTGAGGGTGACCACACATGCAACATATCAGTCTCAAATACATCGATAGTGACAGCAAACAAACCACATTATCACACATACACATATTCGGAGGCTCTACATACACTCTGCCTAAGCAGCAGAGAACTCCAAAGCAGACACACATACAACTGCTACCCCACTACAATGCCCACATGTCACACAGTTCACAATGTCAGTGTGCCACACAGTCACTGCCCTTTGGGCTAAACTACACACCTAATACACTTGTTATATGTGACACTTAATGTCAAACACACTGCCGTCCCACTCACCAGGCCAAACAAGGGAATAGTCACTTTGAGCTGTCTCTCAGGTGCCAGGATCTGCCACATAACACATGCACTCAGGTCACTCCAAAGCAAGTCCAGGACTGGCTCCATCATTGTCCATGCTGGTGCGTACAACCTCAGATGTTCCTCCCTGGACCACATGACATGGAACATAGAGGAACTCTGTGATCATGTAACCCAGCCCAGTATTACCCTGACCTTGTCTAGCATCTTACACTCACCAAGTATGATGTCACAGTATACCAACAAACTGATCACGTTTAACAGTTGGCTTACATATTGGTGTTATTCAAAGGGGATACAGTGTCTGTCACCCTGGGGTGACATGCTCGACATGCCACGTAGCTTCCCTATGGACAGCTTGCACCTGTCACCCTTGGACTTTTGAATACTGGCTAGGGCACTTGCTACCACCATACTGCCTTATTTAAGTGAGGCTCAAAGGACAGAAACACCTCCATATACATTACAGAGTACACAACACTGAGGGTAATGCTGCTCAACACCAGATGTATTACACTCAAATTGCACCCACTCAGGAATCTCTGCAATATGGAGGATAGCAATATCTGTGCACTAACAGACACATGGTTCAGGCTCCCACATGCACACCAGCACTACCAGATTGTATTTCGTACCATCTGACCACATAACTCAGAATGGCCAACACAAATAGGGGGAGTATCCATATACATCACAGATACACATACCTCCGGGGTGGTAGCACTGCACAATGCATCACAGACCATACATATGCACCTAACATTGTGCAAATCTGCCTTTTGGTTTGTTGCCTGCTACAGACCACACTCCCCAACTCAGCAACCCCACTCAGCTTTTCTGGGAACATTGGACAATATGAAGGTCTCCCCAAACACCATTATATTGGGTGACGTCAAAAACCCACACATTGACTGTGGATAGTACTCAGGCCCTAACACCCTTGCCCAACAGTTGCTACTATTTCTGAACTCATATGCTATGGCACAACCGGTCACCACACCCACAAGAGGGGACAACATATTGGACATGATCATCACCGACATGGGGACTCTATGTTTCACACCTGCGATATACCCCTCATTGGTAAGGGCAGAACATACTTTATCTCACTGGACATCCATATCCCGTCCCCACACCCATCCTGGGTAATCTTGGTGAATTTCCCAAAAGCAAACATCACACTCCTCAAAACCATGGTGGTATCCTTCACAGACCCTGGGTCAGTGTTAAGTATGTCTCAGACTGCTGAATCCTTTACATACACATTCTATGGACACCTAGTGGACCGCATGGATCGTTACATCCAAAATAACAACTGGACTCACTCCTCCAATGGCAGTGGACCTGTGTGGTAGACCCCAGTCATTAATACGCTTTACAACAAATGGAGGAAGCTACTACATGATAGAGCACAATCCCAGACAGGGAAGGCATCTGTGATCTGTACTAGCAGACTGCTACAATCACTCGGGTATTTATGTCAGGCACGCTTCTAACAGACAATTGCACCAGACATGTCGGACACTCACAAGGCCTTCTTCAATTAATTCAGGTACCTGGCTGGACACTCATTGATATGCTGTGTGTTACTGCATACTGACTAAACATACCCTGAACCCACTGACATTGCCATCATCCTGGCAAGCAGGTTCAGTGCAGATGTGTCCCCCCCACCCCCCCTAAGGTGGTACTGTCCATACCAACAGAGTGTAACCTCCCAGACATCATGAGTAAACAGGTGAGTGCTGCCCTCCCCACAGCAGACAACACAGCATCAATGGGACCAGACCGTGTCCCAGCCTGTGTCGTACACAGCCTTCATGACAGACGTAACACTCACATTATGTCACTGTTCGATATAAGAGTTACTGCAGGATATGTACCCACAGAATGGTGTACAGCGATAGTGGTCCCACTCCACTGAATACTGCCACAACAGACCGCAGACAATATCGGCCTAAAAGGCTAACTAGCCTGTTCTGCAAAGCTATGGAGTGTATTGTAATGGGACTCATGCACATAGACATGGGAAACCTACAGACACTGGGTCCTACACATTACAGCATTGTTGTGGGCAGATCTTGCCTGTTGGACCTGTTCATACTCTTTCACCAGTTACCAGGTCCATCAGTGTTGGGACGGTTGTCCACACAGCCTGCCTGGACCTTGCACAAACCTAACACAATACCCCACTCAGCCATTATGCATAGGCTCACCAGCATCAATATCGACACATATCTGACACGATGGATTGCTACCTGGATCAGGGATAGCACCCACATGCTCAGTGTTGCAGGTGCCATGTCTGACTATACACCAGTTACACATGGCATCCCACAAGGCTCAGTCCTGGGACCTCTCTTGTTCAGTATATATTTGTGTGATGTACAGGCTATCACAGGAGGGATATGGCTGCCCATGTTCACAGATGACTGCAAACTGGGTGCCATAATCAGCTCTCCTGCTGGCACATGCATACTCATACAGGGTCTCACAGAGATAGGTTGACTGGTGCCTGAGCCATGACCCATGGCTACATGCCATCAGTTGCATAGTCATCCCCTTTGATCATGACAAGATGCCCACACATTACCACATAGGTTGTAATCCATTACGTACAGTAGTAGTTGTTACGGGTTTGGGGACATGACCTGTTCGTACTCTCACCTTTGACAATCCTATTGCCATAGTGGTTAGACAGTACATCTACATAGCACACCATATCCCACATGGTTTCACATGTTGATCATGTGTGGTCATTGTGCCCCTATACTCTTCACGACCATGCTTGGTTACTATGCCACATTTGGGATGTACCTTACCTGACACCTGCAGCAACTGTAATGGCCACAAATGTTACTCATCGGGCAGATGTAGGGACTCACACGGATGCCCTGCACTGTTCTGATACAGTAACTCCAGCTCTACTCAGTCACTTACCACCTACACGGATGTGTTGTGTGCCTGTAGTTAAAGGCAATATCTGACCCAGACTTACTGGACATGCTCCACCTCAGGATATCTGACTCCCTTGGTGCTACACACTCCAGGGACATATACCTCAGCACTGATGTTAAAAGGACATGCTGGTGGGACAGATTATTATCAGAAAGCCTCCTCTCACTCAGGAGTGTAGTCCCGGTTTTGCATAGGCAGAGCCACCCACTGACCACCTACAGGTAACATCTTGACAAGTGGATGGGTGATCGCATGTTTACCCATGGGATATCTTCTGGGTCCCTGCTAGACAGAGGCACAATACACTGAACGTAAATGGGCTATCTTGTGTGACCTTCTATTCACAGGCACAGTGTTCTGATTTGACTGGGTTGAAGAAGCCATACACACTCTGGCTATGCTTGTACATGCCCTAGGGCAGATAGCCTAGTATCAACCTCTGAACCTATGATAATTTTCATGATGCACAATGTTTATTGCTTATACTCTTTGCAGGTTTTTATCATCTTTGCTTTCACACTTTATATGAACCGCTTAGGTATCTGCAGAACATATTTGCTTATGGCAGGGTTCCACTATATTATATACATGTCTGTTGTCATATAAGTGTGTGCACGGGGCAGATTGCTGGGTAGTGAGAGGTTCCTGGGTTAACACATGCAACTGCCTGCTATGTGTGGCCCAGTGCTGTACTCCAACATGGCCTAAGTGTGTGAGCATGCCCAGTTCAGACTGTCAGTGTTCTGTTGCCTGACATTTGTCTCATGTATTCAAGTGTGTGAGCATGCCCAGTGTGACCTTTCAATATGTTGCTGTCTGAGGTCCACTAAATTTGTTGATGTATGTCTACATGTCCAATATTAACATTTTTACTGTGTGTGTTGAAAGTCAGGTTCTATTCTTACTGCAGGACTCACCTTTGTGTCATAACTTGACAGGGATTATGCTGTGCCTGCAGGGTTTCCATGAAATACTTTGCATAGACTTATCAACATTTCTTCATACAGGCTAACCACTGCACTACTGTCATGGTTTAGTGGTTCAGTACTATGACTATAGTGCATAGTATCCTGTGTTCGAGGCCCATTGCTGCTTATATTTTCATACTGAGCAGACCAGAGTGCTTAGGGGCCAGTAGAGCAAATATGAGCATGTTGGCTTTTGCTCATCTATGCCCTACCTAGACCCAGCTTGTCCAACATTGCTCAATATTAACCATCATTGCTGGACATTGGCCAATATTACTCTACATTGACCACATTTGTAGTAGTTGGTGTGTGCGATTTTGTTTACATTGACTTCATGATGGTAAATGCTGTTTAGCACTGCTATATTGCTTAACACATGTCAATCATGCCTCAGATGTTGATGCAGGGCTGCCTATGTCAGATGCACATACTACACTCCCTATACACGTTTGAAAGCAGGTAGTGTCAATGTAGGCATCCCTTTTACTATATGTGCAGGTCAGAGAGAGGTATCATTTCCAGAGTTCCTACTGAGCCAGTGTATGTGCTATGTGTTGCCTCTTTCCCAAGGCCAAAGCATACTGGGCACGCCTCCTTTTGCCTACTTGGGCAGGCTCAAGTTGTCCCTCCGAGTCACGCTCTACCTGTGATGGCCTTGGCAATGGTGGGGGGCTGTTTGGCCCAGGCCTATGCTGGTCCTGCTGCAGCTGTTTTAGCAGGATCATATTATGTAGTATAGCATATACCATGACAATTTGGGTACATGTAATTGGTGAGTACTGCAAGGCTCCACCAGATGTGTCCAGGCACTGGAACCGTGACTTGAGCAGCCCAAACACACACTTGATTACATTTCGTGTTTGTGCATGTGCCTCATTATGGCGTTCCTGTTCAGGTGTGTGTGCATTTCTGATGGGTGTCATCAGCCATGACTCCAGTGCATAGCCAGCATCCCCCACTAGGTGACCATGTGGGATATCCCCATTGGCAAATGTCTGGTACAGCTGCGTCAGATGCCAGATATGGGAATCATGGTAGTTTCCAGGGCAGCCAGCACACACATTCAGTATTATGCCCTGGGCATCACACATGACCTGGCAGTTGATGGAGGGGAAGCCCTTGCGGTTGAAGTAGACCCTACCATGCTCACTGGCTGGTGCTTTGATGCGTATGTGCATGCAGTCTATTGCGCTCACTACCTCAGCATATTCCGCTATTTGCTGGAAGAGATGCATATTGCTGGCCAATACCTCACAGGAATTGGGGAAATATACATGATCACTGACATATGATGACATGGCATCCAGGAACTGGTGCAGTACCCTGGATGCTGTTGCCTGTGATATCCCCATCATGTCACCAGTTGGTCTCTGGAAGGTACCTGTTGCTAATATTCTTAGGCCAAAACATACCTTAGTTTCCACTGGGATGGGTTCCCCTCTGTTTGGTTCTGTGTGTGAGGCATGGCCTGCACAGCTCAACTATTTGCTGCAAGTGGTCTCTGTCCACTCTATAGCACTCCACTATCTCCAGCTCATGTAGCCCCTGGTAAGTAACCCTGGGCCTGTTGACTCTTCTCTGTCTCCTCACTGTGGGTTGTCCAGCAGCATTTGCATTATCACCACCCTCAGCATGTTGCATATGTCGCCTTATAACAGCAATGGCAGCCCATAACATTTTTTGTCTCAGTGAAGCCTTTTCAGTTTTCACTTCTATTAGCTTACTGCAGTGTTGCAGTGTCTCTTGAGAGAAACATAACGGACTGTTGTTTGCAGAGTTTTAAGTGCTGGGCTGGGCTAGTGTTCTGCCTGGGTAATTGCCTGATTCTGATTGTTTTCACCTACTAGCTCTGCTTGTACTCCCTGGTAACTTCCACTATTTGGTGTGCTTCCTTTTTCCTTACTGTTTCCTCAGGGGGGGGAGCGCCGCTCACACAAGCGCAAACACGTGCACAGCAGCTAACACACGCGCATACATGCTTACAAGGACTAAAGCTTGCTTAGTCTTCTTAAAACGTGCGCACACCGGCGCAAACACTCTTATAACTGTTTACACAGCCTTACATATGCTTACTCAAGCCTACACGCACGCACACATGCTTACACGTGCGCACACTGTCTTACTCAGGTTTACTGGCGCGCACACACGCGCATGCATGCTCAGCAAGAAACTTTGGTGTTATCCACGGCATACACCTTCGATTTCTTGACTTTACCTGGCCTACCTGTTGACACACCTCTTTCACTATTATGTAAATGTAAGCTGACACATGACACTCTGCTCCAATGAGCTTCACTACATTCATACATACCCCCCTCGTGATGTCACCTATCTTCTACTCTGTTACTCCCCTTATCCTACTCCTACACTCCACTGATTGTGCTCATTTGCTATGTAAACTTGCGATTCACTATCCTAACTCTCATTTGCATAGGATTGCCTACTAATGCTTAGTTACATCTCTTAGACTGAGCTTCCCCCCTTAGCAACCTCTACTCGGTAGCCATGTTGTCTTCAGCCTGCCATTCCCTTGCATTGTAAATTCATTTTAGCTATAAAATCCACATTTGTGGATCTTAATTATTAATTTTCTGCTTTTAGGGCAGCTGCTTGTGGCGCTGTGCTACAGTTAAACCCCGGAGATCGGGATAAAAAAAAAGTTATTTTATTTTTAATTTGCATCACTTCCCATTGCCAATGGCCATATTTTTGGCCATTGGCCTGCTTCCTCCTGTAAATGTATGCTTTTTTTCCAGCTGACATGGCTCTGTTTTGCTATTTGCAGAACCGTACTCAGTTATCAACTGAGTACATGTCTGCAAATAACACTACTCCTACTCGGACAGGTTCGGGTTTCCTGGATTGCAAATTTACCTAATTTGCATAGCTTTCACCTGCAATTGTGGTAATTTGCATATCCCAGCCCTGTTCGTTTAGGACTAGTTTGGAGAGCTCAATTGCACGCCCCTACTGGCTCTTCCAGGATCGCTTGGCGGACATGTTGGCTGTATGGAGTCTTACTCTACTCTAAGACTCTGTGCAAGCCTTCATGAATCCGGCCCAATATCTCTGAACAATTTATTATGGAAGTTTGAATCTTAAAAGGGAAGATTTTTCAGATGTTTGTTCAGGTACTATTCGATATAACATTTAAGGAAAATAGCACTAATTCTAACAGTAGTACTAGATTAAAGAGTATCAAATATATATGGGTAAATATAAATGCTCTATTATATGACACTCTACACTAGGATTATAACTAAAATATGAAACCTAGGAATATAGTAATAGCAGAAGAATAGTATACAAACAGAAATAGAAAGAGATCAGAATACGTAAATGTGTATATAGTTAAAGAATATTAATATGTCTATATGGGTGGAAGGTTGGCATTGTGGTTAAGGTGTTCACCTTATAGTCACAAGGTGCAAGGTTTGACTCTCAGATGGGATAATTGGCTGGGCTTGGAATGGCCACAAGAACAGTTTGCATGGTACTAATTTATGAACTTATGATCCTATGAACAACTTTACACATAGTATATAAAATAGAAAAACTATAAAATCATCTGACCTATAAATTAAAAAATATGAAAATAACAACTCACGTCTTCCCTATAGTAGACCAGGGAGATAATGTGAGGTACATAATAAAGATTCTGAATACCTGTTTAACTTTTCTTATTTATAATAACTCACTGACAGGTTTTTTAAAAATATGAGGCACATTAATATGAATCAGAAACATAAGATATGTTGTGTTAGTCTAATGAAGAGTTTGAGAGGTAGTTTGTTCATTTTTTCCAACAAACTATGAATATATTATTCCATGGTAGTCTGTAATAAGATTATATCATTATGTAATTTTTTATTTGTTTCAAAAGTTTTATCCATAGGTGAAGATTTAATATTGTGTATGATATGTTCTGTACATAAATGTGATTTCATTATACTTGTGTCTGATTTTAAATGCATATCTATTAATATTAAAACATTGAATAATCCAGTAAAGAGGGAGAGCTTGTTCAAATACTTGCAATTACATAAAGCTCATATAGTATTTCTACAGGAAACACATTTACCTAATAAAGATGTAAATAAACTTTCATTAAAGCATTATTTGGTTTTAACAGTTTCTGGCTTTTGAGCTAAAAGAAACAGCACCATCATTTTATGGAAGAACTCACCATTAATGCCTAAAGTAAAAGATACCTATGTTTATTAAAATGATATGTTAAGCAGTGTTATAACTGAGTGGAACAGAAAACTATATACATTAGTGAACTTTTATTGGATTCCAGGGGTTGGAACTAAAGATGCAAAAAAAGTACTTAGACTTTATAGCCTGTTACATGAAAGGTGAAGTCATAATGGCTGGCAATTTTAAGTGTATTTTATCAGACAGATAGAAAGTTGAGAATCACATCTTCAGCCAAACACGTACACATTTTGTAAACCTAATGAATTTAACGAATATATATGATCTAAGGAAAACAAACTCACTTCAATTTACCCATTATTCATACAGATATGGAACATAAACAGATGTTGATAAAGTTTTTTTTTTGTTTCAAACAATCTGTTATCACGTATCACATATATTCAATAGTTTCATGTCCATTATAAGACCATAATGCTATAATCGTTGATATTATTTTAAAACTGGCAATTTAATATATCACAGGAAATTACCAGTGTACATTATTAAAATAAAAGGATTCAAGGATTGGTATGTTAAAGAGATTAAACATTTCCTAGAAATAAACATGAATGGTGAAATAACTGACATTGCCCTGTAGGATTCACTAAAGACTTATTTAAATAGAAGAGTTACAAGCTGGTATATCATTAAAACAAGAGAATGGAACAATGAACTGAATACACTACAGACCAAAACAGACACACTACAGTTAAATCTTAAACCAAATAACATTATCAGTCTAAACTTAAAAACTTAAATACAAAGTATGTTGAAATTCTAAATTGTAAAGTTTCAATAAACCTGCAAGAAATTAAACTACAGGTATATTTAATAAACTCTTTAAGGTTGTATAAACTTGTTCTTCGATAAAAGAAAATGAATAAACTAAATAATATCAAAGAAATTATAACACATATAAACAATAAAAAGAAAGTAAAACAGATATTAAAGGTATTATTGAGGGCTTTAAAATATTTTATGAAAATATAAATAATAATACAAATAACCTAGGTAATGATGATATAGCTGAAAAATTTCTAAGGGAAAATATAAATGATAAATTAACAAATGAACAAAAAAATGATAGACCATTCACTTTAACAGGGATAAAAGATCAAATAAAAGAAGTTAAAAAACAATAAGGCTCTGGGCTTAGATGATCTTATGCCAGAACTATATAAAATGCCACTGGATGAGGCAGTTAAAATATTAGATAAGGGGCTGGATTCAAGAAGGCTTGCACGGAGTCTTAGAGTAGAGTAAGACTCCATGCAGCCATCATGTCCAATGAGCGATCCAGGAACAGCCTGTAGGGGTGTGTAAGAGAGCTCCTAAAACGGCTCTTACACGGACAGGGCTGGGATATGCAAATTACCTCAATTGCAGGAGAAAGGCATGCAAATGAGGTAGATTTGCAATTCAGGAAACCCAAACCTGTCCGAGTAAGAGCAGTGTTATTTGCAGAAATGTACTCAATTGACAACTGAGTACCATTCTGCAAATAGCAAAACACAGCCGTGACAGCTCCAAATAAAGGTTGCATCCAGTGCAGGAAGCATGCCAATGGCCAAATATACAGCCATTGGAAATGTTTCCTGATGCAATATGAAAATAAAAATAATTTTTTTTCTCCGATTTCCGATGTTTAAGCGTAGTGCAGCACCGCGCAAATGGGCTGCGTTCTAAAACCCAGAGTACTAAAAATTAAAACCCACAAATGTGGATTTTATTGAAATTGTTAATGTACAATTCAAGAGAATGGCAGGCTGAAGACAACATGGCCACCGAGTAGAGGTTGCTAAGGGGGGAAGCTCAGTCTAAGAGATGTAACCAAGCATCAGTAGGCAATCCTATGTAAATGAGTGTTAGGATAGTGAATTGCAAGTTTACATAGCAAATGAGCACAGTCAGTGGAGTGTAGCAGTAGGATACGGGGAGTAATAGAGTAGAAAATAGGTGACATCATGAGGGGGGTATGTATGAAAGAAGTGAAGCTCATTGGAGCAGAGTGTCATGTGTCAGCTGTCATTTATACATCATGGAAAGAGGTTTGTCAACAGGTAGGCTAGGGAAAGCCAATAAATGGAAGGTGTATGCCGTGGATAACAGCAATGTTTCTTGCTGAATGGGTACGCGCGCGTGTGCGCACGTGTAAATCCGAGTAAGTCAGAGTGTGCGTGTGTAAGCATGAGTGTGTGTTTTTAAGCTGGAGTAAGCATGTATAAGCTTGTTTAAAGAGTTGTAAGCACGTTTGCACTGGTGTGCACGCAGTTTAACCTGAATAAGCAAGTTTTAGTCCGTGTAAGCATGTGTGCGCGCGTGTTAGCTGCTGTGCACGTGTTTGCACTTGTGTGCGCGGCACCCCCCCCCCCCCCCGAGGAAATAGAAAGGAAAAAGGAAGCCCAACAAATAGTAGGAAGCTACCAGGGAGTACTAGCAGAACTAGCAGGTGAAAACAATTAGAATCAGGCAATTACACAGGCAGTACACTAGCCCAGCCCAGCCTAGCACTTAAAACTCTGCAAACGATAGTCCAGTATGTTTCTCACAACAGACACTGCAGTAAGCTAATAGAAGTGAAAACTGAAAAAGCTTTACTGAGACAAAGAAATGTTAGGGGCTGCCATTGCTGTTATAAGGCAACATATGCAACATGCTGAGGGTGGTGACAATGGAAATGCTGCTGAACAACCCACAGTGAGGAGACGGAGAAGAGTGTACAGGCCCAGGGTAACCTACCAGGGGCTACATGAGATGGAGATAGTGGAGCGCTATAGAGTGGACAGACCTCCTGCAGCAAATTGTTGAGCAGTGCAGGCCACGCCTCACACACAGAACCAACAGAGGGGAACCCATCCCAGTGGAAACCAAGGCATGTGTTGGCCTAAGAATATTAGCAACAGGGTAACCTTCCAGAGACCAACTGGTGATATGATGGGGATATCACAGGCATCAGCATCCAGGGTACTACACCAGTTCCTGGATGCCATGGCAGCACATGTCAGTGATCATGTATATTTCCCCAATTCCCATGAGGTATTGGCCAGCAATATGTGTCTCTTCCAGCAAATAGCGGAATACCCTGAGATAGTGGGTGCAATAGACTGCACGCACATATGCATCAAAGCACCAGCCGGTGAGCGGGGTAGGGTCTACTTCAACTGCAAGGGCTTCCCCTCCATCAACTGCCAGGTCATGTGTGATGCCCAGGGCATAATACTGAATGTGTGTGCTGGCTGCCCTGGAAGCTACCATGATTCCCATATCTGGCATCTGATGCAGCTGTACCAGATATTTTCCAATGGGGACAAGCCACATGGTCACCTAGTGGGGGATGCTGGCCATGCACTGGAGCCTTGGCTGATGACACCCATCAGAAACGCACACACACCTGAACAGGAATGCCATAATGAGGCACACGCACAAACATGTAATGTAATAGAGTGTGTGTTTGGGCTGCTCAAGTCATGGTTCTGGTGCCTGGACACATCTGGTGGAGCCTTGCAGTACTCACCAACTACATGTACCCAAATTGTCATGGTATGTGCTATGCTACATAATATGATCCTGTGAAAACAGCTGCAGCAGGACCAGCATAGGCCTGGGCCAAACAGCCCCCACCATTGCCAAGGCCATCACAGGCAGAATGTGACTCAGAGGAGGAACAACCTGAGCCTGCCCCAGTAGACAGAAGGAGGCATGCCCAGTATGCTTTGGCCTTAGCAAAGAGGCAATGAATAGCACATACACTGGCTCAGTAGGAACTCTGGAAATTATACCTCTCTCCGACTCACACATATAGTAAAAGGGATGTCTAAGTTGACACTACCTGCTTTCAAATTTGTACAGGGAGTGTAGTATGTGCATCTGACATAGGCAGCCCTGCAGCACCACCTAAGGCGTGATTGCCATGTGTTAAGCAATATAAAGAAGTGCTAAACAGCATTTACCACCATGTAGTATATGCAAACAAAATCGCACACACCAACTAGCACAACTGTGGTCAATGTTCAGTAATATTGGGCAACGTCCAGCAATGTTGGTGAATATTGAGCAATGTTGGACAAGCCTGGTCTAAGTAGGGCATAGCTGAACAAAAGCCAACATGCTCATATTTGCTTAACGGGCCCTTCAGCAGTCTGGTCTGCTCAGTATGAAAATATAAAGCAGTGATGGGCCTCAAACCCAGGATACTGTGCATTCTAGCCAAAGTACTGAGCCACTAAACCATGATAGTATTGCAGTGGTCAGCCTGTATGAAGGAATGTTGATAAGTCTATGCAAAGTATTTCATGGAAACCCTGCAGGCACAGCATAATCCTTGTCGAGTTATGACACAAAGGTGAGTCCTGCAGTAAGAACAGAACCTGACTTCCAACATACACACTATAAATGTTAATATCGGTCAGGTTCGCACACATCAACCAATGTAGTGGACCTCAGATAGCAACATACTGAAAGCTCACAATGGGCATGCTCACACACTTGAATAAATGAGACAAATGTCAGGCAACAAAACATGGAATGGCAGAACTGGGCATGCTCACACACTTAGGCCATGTCTGAGTACAGCAGTGGGCCACGCATATCTGGCAGTTGCATGTGTTAACCCAGGAACCTGTCACTATACAGCAATCCACCCTGTGCACACAGTCATATGACAACAGACACATCTATAATATAGTGGAACCCTGTCATAATCAAATATGTTCTGCAGATACCGAAGTTGTTCATAGAAACTGGTAAAGCAAAGATGATAAAGACCTGCAAACAGTATCAGCAATAAACATTGTGCATCTTGAACATTAGCATAGGTTCAGAGGTCGATACTAGGCTATCTGCCCTAGGACATGTACAAGCCTAGCCAGAGTGTGTTTGGCATTCGCAACCCTGTCAGATTACTACACTGTGTGTGTGAATAGTAGGTCACACAAGATAGCCCATGTACGTTTAGGCTAGTGTGAATCTGTCTAGCAGGGACCCAGAAGATATCCCAGGGGTAAACATACGATCACCCATACAGTCATCAAGATGTCTCCAGTAGGTGGTCAGTGGGTGGCTCTGCCTATGTAAAACTGGGATTACATTCTGGAGTGAGTGGAGCCTCTGGGATAAGAATCTGTCCCTCCACAATGTCCTATTAACATCTGTGCTGAGGTATATGTCCCTGGAGTGTGTAGCTGCAAGGGAGTCAGATATCCTGAGGTGGAGCATGTCCAGTAATTCTGGGTTGGGTATATCTGTAAACAACAGGCACACATCATATCCGAGTAGGTGGTAAGCGACTGAGTAGAGCTGGAGTTACTGCATCTGAACTGTGCAGGGCATCTGTGTGAATCCCTAGATCTGCTTGGTGAGGAACTTCTGTGGCCAGTACAGTTGCTGCAGGTGTCGGGTAAGGTACACCCCAAATGTGGCATTGTAACCAAGCATGGATGTGATGAGTATAGGGGCACAATAACCTCACTCGATCTAGATGTGAAACCATATGGGATAAGATGGCCCACATAGAAGGTGTGTCCAACCACTTTGGCAACGTGAATGTCAAAGGCGACAGTACGAACCAGTCATGTCCCCAAACCCCTAACAACTCCTGCCGTATGTAATGGAGTACTACCTATGTGGTAATGTGTGGGCATGTTGTTATTCCCAAAGGGGATGACTATGCAACTAATGACATTTAGCTGTAGGCCATGGCTCAGGCACCACTCATCCATCTCTGTGAGACCCTGTTTGAGTATGCACGTGATAGCTGGAGAGTTGATCATGGCACCCAGTTTGCAGTCAAGTGCAAACATGTTCAGCCATATTCCCTCTGTGGTAGCCTGCACATCAGACAAATATATACTGAACAAGAGAGGTCCCAGGACTGAGCCGTGTGGGATGTCACGTGTAACTGGTGTATAGTAAGACATGGCACCTGCAATTCTGACCATGTGGGTGCTATCCCTGATCCAGGTATCAATCCATCGTGTGAGATATGCGTCCATATTGACGCTGGTGAGCCTATGCATAATGGCCCAGTGGGTTATTGTGTTGAAGGGTTTTGTAGGGTTCAGGTAGGCTGTGTGGACAGCCGTCCCTATGTCAATGGACCTGATAGCCATTTAAAGAATACAAACAGGTTCAAGAGGCAAGATCTGCCCAAAACAATGCTGAAATGTGTAGGACACAGTGTCTGTAGGTTCCTGATGTCTATGTGTATGAGTCTCATGACAATACGCTCCATAGCTTTGCAGAACAGGCTACTTAGGCTTATAGGGCAATATTGTCTGTGGTCCGTTGTGGCACAAACTGTGTGGAGCAGGACCACTGTCACTGTACACCATTCCTTGGGTACATATCCTGTGGTAACTCCGATAGTGAACAGTGATGTAATGTGAGGGTTGCGTCTGTCATGATGCTAGTGTAAGATGGGCTGGGACACCATCTGGTCAGATTGATACTGTAATGTACGCTTTGGGGAGGGCAGCACTCACCTGTTACTGTGTAATGTCAGGGAGGTTATACTCTGTTGGGATGGATAGTTGCTCCTTAGGGGGGATGGGTGGCAGACATCTGCACTGAACCTGTTTGCCAGGATTTTGGCAATGCCAGTGGGTTCAGGGTAGGTTTAGTCAGTATGCAGTAACTCACAGCATATCAGTGAGTGTCCACCCAGGTTTCTGACATAACTGAAGAAGGCCGTGTGATAGTCCTATGTGTCTGTTGCAATTGTCTGGTAGAAGCAGCCCTTAGAAAAGTTCATGAGTGATCGTAGCTGTCTGCTAGTACAGATCACAGATGCCCTCCCAGTCTGGGATTGTGCTCTATCATGTAGTAGCTTCCTCCTGACATTGTACAGCTTATTAATGGCTGGGGTCTACCACACAGGTCCCCTGCCATTGGAGTAGTGAGTCTTGTTGTTATTTGGGATAGCACAATCCATGCAGTCCACTAGGTGTCCATAGAATGTGTATGTAAAAGATGCAGCAGTGTGAGCCGTATTTGCCACTGTCTCAGGGTCTCTTAAGGATACCACCTTGCTTCAGTGACATGAGATGTTGGCTCATGAGAAGTTCATTAAGATTACCCAGGATGGGTGTGTGAAGGGTATATGTATGTCCAGTGAGATACAGGTATGTTCTGACCTTACCAATGAGGGGTATATCGCTGGTGTGGAACATAGAGTCCCCATGTTGGTGATGGTCAGGTCCAATATGTATTCCCCCTTGTGGCTGTGCTGACTGGTTGTGCCATAGCATATGAGTCTACAAATTGTAGCGACTGTTGGGTGAGGGTGTCGGGGCTTGAGTAGTATCCCCAGTCAATATTTGTGTATATGAAGACACACAATATAGTGGTGTTTGTGGAGTCCTTCATATTCTCCATAGTTCCCACGAAAGCCGAGTGTGGTTCCTGGGTTTGGGAGTGTGTTCTGTAGCAGGCAACAAACTGAAAGGCAGTATTGCACAATGGTAGTTGTATATGTATGGTCTGTGATGCTTTGTGCAGTGCTACTAACCCGGAGGTGTGTGCATCTGTCATGTATATGGATACTCCCCCTAGTTGTGTTGTTTGTTCCAAGTCTTGTTGTCGGACAGCATGGTATGAAACATAACCTGGTAGTGCTGGTGTGCATAAGCGAGCCTGAACCAGGCATCTGTCAGTGGACAGATATTGCTATCCTCCATACTGAGGAGAGTCCTCAGTGGCCACAATATGAGGTTAGCACAACTGTTGTTGAGCAGCATTACCCTTAGTTTCATTTAACCTGTAATGTCTATGGAGGTGTGTTTGTCTAATGAGCCCTGCTTAAAAAAGGCACTATGGTGGTAGCAAGAGCCTTAGCCAGCATTCCAAAGTCCAAGGGTGACAGGTGCAAGCTGTCCATAGTGAAGCTACGTGGCATGTTGAGCATGTCACCATAGGCTGACAGACACTGTAGCCCCTATGAATTAAACAAATTTGTTAGGCAACTGTTAAATGTGATATGTGTGTCCGTATACTGTGACATCATAATTGGTGGGTGTAAGATGCTAGACAAGGTCAGGGTCATACTGGCCTGGGCTACATGATCAGAGTGTTCCTCCATGTATCATGTCATGTGGTCCAGGGAGTAACGTCTGAGGTTATACACACCAGCATGGACAATGATGGTGCCAGTCCTATACTTGCTTTGGAGTGACCTGGCTGCCTGTGTTATGCAGCAGATCCTGGCACCCAACAGACAGCCCAAAGTGACTATTCCCTTGTTAGGGCTGGTGAACGGTACGTCAGTGTGTCTGACAATAAGTGTCGCCTATTACAAGTGTATTAGGTGTGTTGTTTAGCCCGAAGGGCGGTGACTGTGTGGCACACTGACATTGTGAACTATGTGATATGTGGGTATTGTAGTGGGGTAGCAGGTGTGTGTGTGTCTGCTTTGGAGGTCTCTGCTGCTTAGGTAGAGTACATTTACAGCATCCAAGTATGTCTATGTGTGATAATGTGGTTTGAGTGCTGTTGCTAGAGGATATGTGAGACTGATACGTGGTGTGTGTGGTTACCTTCACCACCTGATAGACTGTGCCAGTCATGGGTCGAGAGAGTTCAGCACCCTGTATGTCTATATAGGTGCATCTCACACATATATCTGAGTTTGTCGGGAGGAGGAGAGGGTTGTCTGTGTACATGAGGCAGATGTGACATTGTGTCAATATCACAATATCCACCAGCTGGACTGAAGAGTACACACGAAACCAACCCCTGGACATGCTAGGATATTATCATGACATACTCTGTAGCTCGATCACAAAGGATCAGTAGGGTGTTAAGCGTGTAAAAGAGTATAACAGGGATTAGTGCTCATGTTCGTTGGTGTTTTGTAAAGAGTAGCTGAGAAGGAGTCCAAACTGAATCATGACACCTCCTTCAGCTATGTCATAAATAGCAATGTACACCCATATATGTCCTGAGTCAGGGCCAACTGTACCTGAGTGACAATGCTGACATCATGACAGACAGGCCCATATGTACATACCCATCTCCGACTGACAATAGTTCACATCATCATACCAGTAGATATCACATGTAGAATGGATGAGCAGCTACCCCCACTGCCAAAAGCATGGCAGCAAGTGGAATACATTGATTCCTAATATGTGTCATGCACAAACTACAGAACAAACAGATCATGCACCTGAACAGTCAGCTGAGCCTCACCCCCTACACAGGATGTGGAATCATTGAATGTGTCACAGCTACATATGGCACTCCCCACAAGTGTTGGTGCACAACACACCATGGGAAGTCAAGTCCAGTATGCCTATGAAGTCTGATCTGCAAGGTTATGGAGTCCATCATGGTTGCAGTCATAAACAGAGCTATTGGAAGCTGACATACACACAACCCTACCAACCATGGTATGTTCATGTGCGGATCATGGTTCCCAAACATGCTAGACTGTTTGCAAGGCAGCCACCCAGGACATACATCAATGAACACAGCTACACATGTGTCACATAGACTTTGAATAGCCCTTTATCAACATTCCAGACACATGTAGTATCCACAAAACCAAGAAGCTGTGCATAAATATGTGTTGACATATGACGGAATGTCAGTGTGTCCACAGATAGATCACACAAGGTAAGGATTCTGAGGTCTTGTTCAAGCTGTTGATACCTGCTGACCCACATGGACCATTCCTGGAATGGCATAAAACAAAGTGTACACACATCACCATGTCCAGTCTGATGATGTCACCATCCTATAAATACAGCAGGAGAAGAGAAACCAGCCAATCAAGCAAATAGTGTGCCATGTTAATGCAGTTCTCTCTAGTATCATAACATAGTTAGGTAGGGGTTTGAATCCTGCAAACAGTGAGTGTGTGTGTGTGTGTGGGGGGTATGTGTGCAGTTTCCTTTGAGAGGTGTCCCCTTTTTGGAGACTGGGAAAACTCACTAAAAGAGGTACATTCCTCTTTGGAAAGACTGATGATGTCACCATCCTACAAATACAGCCGGAGAAGGGAAACCAGCCAGTAAAGCAAATAGCGTGCCGTGTTAATGCATCTCTCTCTAGTATCATAACATAGTTAGGTAGGGGTTTAAATCCTGCAAATGCTGACTGTTTGTGTGTGACTGTTGGTCAGTGCGGTGTGGGTTTTGCTTTTACTATGGTATGACATAGTATGATTACAACAGTAAGTGCATTGCACACATCAGGTATCTGCGTGGCAAATATATATGTGTACATGTCCCCTCAATCAGTACATAGGTGTGAAGCCTGCATACTACATGAATACATTTGTTTCCATTTACAGGTTGTGCTGCTGCTTCTCCGATCGTAGGTCACATATGTATGTATGAGACAAGGCCGTCCACTGTCATTTTGTGTGGCACACACACCCGTGACAGTTACTTTGGAGTAGTGTGAGTGAGGGTATATGCCTGGGGTATATGTCAGACATGGTCATACACAACAAAGTCTGCCAAGAATGGACAGTCTTTATAGGTGTACGACTGCCTTCTGGATATGCATTCAGGCCTCTAATGTCTTATGTGATACACCTTGGGACTCCGCAATACCTATGGATGTGTGGATACCAAGGGACACATGACATAACATGAGTCTGTATGTACACATTGGTACCCAACATACATGTTGAGGGCTACCACCTGTGTGGTACTGACGGGATAGTATGTATAGTACATAAGGATGACTATGCCATAGTCAGCTTACTGCTATACAGCATGTATCAGACAACAGGTATCTGTCTGTATGATACCCTTGTGTAGGATATGCATCCCATCCAGGGAATGCATTGTAGGCCAATCCATGCATTTCCAGATTTGGATGGACACATCCCTAGTGTGTCTGCATGTACCTAAGGAGGCTATATGACAAACAGGTGTGGTCACAGTAATGGGTGGTGGTCATTACCACTAGTTAGTGTTATAGTGTAGCACCGGAAAGATCCAATTGATACTGGGTTCCCTACTACTGTGTCATTTGTCAGAACATCATCCAATGATTGCTTATAGTCATGCTGTTGAGGTTGTGTATACTACCAGACTGCAAATCATTGACAGATATTAACGGTATCACCCACAGCATAGTGTCAACCCATGTCATACACACGTCTACCCATGTTAGTACATAACTGTAGTAGAATGCATACTGGCCATTGAAAGATGCTATGAGATGTTAATGTGTACGACAGGGTATGCCACACGTCCCATTTGTCCACTATGCACGTACATCCAGACAGTGCGCACCCACCATGTTCACAGATGTACACTTGCTAATCTGTACTGCCCACATCACACATGTACTGTCCACTCACTAACACATGCTGGCAATACATTACACTTCAGCCAAGTGGCACATGGGTGGATAATACATACTCAGACCTAACAGTGGTGTAAACAATGCTACACTGACAATCAGAGCTTTGATGCATGTCTGCTCAGATATACCTACAAGGATGTAGTTACACTTCCTTGTTGACAACTTGCTATTATTGCTACACTGCTATAGTGTCACCCTGTGAATCAGCACCATGTTAGCCTGTCCCTCCATCAATGATGCAGATGACAGGAGGCAGCACAGGTATCATCATATGCACAGGGTGTTTTGTTGTTTGCCAGAGCCTGACATTGACCCATCGAATCGACATGTCTGTGTGTGTGTGTGTGTGTGTGTGTGTGTGTGTGTGTGTGTGTGTGTGTGTGTGTGTGTGTGAGGGACAACAGTACAGCATGGGCCAATGTTGCTGTAATGAGTGTGTGTATGTGTGAGCCCTAGTTGTTTGCTTAATGTGTGTGTGTCTGCATGCACACAGCTCCACCATGTGGCTGCCATATACAGTAGTTTGTGGGACAGCCACAGACTGTACCTGCTAGGCTGTACAGATGACTGTCTCTGGCCACGGACACAGTACCTGTGCCTGGCAAGGGTGCTACGGACAGTATCGGGTACCAACCATGACTAGGTACTGTCATCAGAGGCAGAGGTATGATGACTGGACCCATGTCCCTGCTGGGACTGGCCAGAGCCACATGCACGTGGACTACTGGGACGGTCAATGGACAGGCCAGCCCCAGCATTGCTGGGGCTGGTACTGCCACTATGGGAGCAGCTGTGAACTGTGGTCTGTCTGTGACCACTGCCAGCTGTTGCTGTTACTGGCATGCATCCGCGTCGACGTCGCAACTGTCCCGCACGGTCCTGGCTCATGGAAGACATGTTGTGGAGGGCATCTAATGTCTTCCCCCAACATCTATCAATGACCTCGGTGTAAGTCCGGATGGCACCGGCAAGGTCACGAATGCTGTCACTGATAGCGGTGTAATGTGCCCTCTGTGCCCTAAGTCCCTGCCTGGTGTACAGTTCCATACGTGCCTGAGCCTGCATTACAGCCCGGAACATACTGGTCATCGTAAGACATGTGAGGGCATGCCTGCCAGGGGAAATACGACTAGTGGTGCTCCCCCGAGAACCCCTGGACCTCCGCCTATGTGATACCGTTCCGGGTCTATGGCTATGGCTGCTGTGAGGGGATGCAAGTGCCATGGGTACCACACTCTCCTGGTCAATGCCAACTGTATGCTGTCCCTCGCCTATGGCCATTGGTGGTGAGGGATGTATTGACAGTATGAGTGTGCACATAGATGGGGTTGAACGCTGTGTACTGTCGATTGGTGGACCAACGACAGACCCTGTCAAATCTTCCTGTACCAAAATACATGTGTCATCATCACCACTATTCATGGCAGTGGCTTCAGGTCACCTGCTGCTTTCACCAACCCCTAACTCAGCACCTGTGAGAGGAAGACAGGAAACACACTTTACGGTCTGCACATGCACACATGCACACATGCACACGTGAACACATGCACACATGAACACATGAACACATGAACACATAAACACATGCATACATGCACACATGAACACTTGCACACAGGAACACATGCACACATGCACACATGCACACAGGAACACATGCACACTCTTCACTACAGCAGATACACACACACAACAGCAATCCAAAACATACTCAATAGTGGTTGAAGGTGGCTGACAGTATCACAAGGCAAACAGTCACGTCACACATGTCAGCATGCAGAATATGTGTTGATCAAGTCCATGCAGTGTGAGTGTAGACAGCCATAGTTAATGACAGTGTACATGGCTGTGATGCATGTCTGTACATGTTCAGTGATTGCCTACACCCTGGAACACAATGTGTACAAGGACACGACATTACTGTGAAAGTATTATAAGCTCTGCAATGTCCTGTGCACCATCACTCACAGGTATACATACCATGGCTGCATGTGTTATCTGAGTGTCACATGGATTTGCATGTCTGAATGCAGTGTCTGTGTCTTTAGCAGATAATTGTGGACACGTGTAGTACATGCATGCTATGTACACACACAGGATGAGTGGTGCATGTATACGTGATGGAATACCAATCCTGGACATGGCCATTGTACAGTGGTTATGGTGAATGTGGGTCATATTCCAGATATGCCAGTGCCAGCCATGACATTGCATGGTACATGACTGCAACATTAAACATCACACATACCCAATGTGTGTCATGTGACCTATATACCCAATATCATTCCAGGACAAATATGTGTCACTTTGTGCAGAATGCGACTGCTATGCATATTGTGTATAGTTGCATATGTTTGCACACACACAACATGCTATGCATAATGTGTATAGGTGCATATGTGTGCACACACACAACATGGAGGTGCAAAGCAATGACAGCTATGTGTAGTACTGTGGTCACTGTAACTGTATGGGGTGTAGTTCCATTAGCCATCATCATCATGCATCATGTGGTCACTCAAGGCCACTAAAGTGTGCTAGACCACCGCCTAGCATGCTGTACCTGAACCGCAGTGCCGTGGCTAAGTTCACAATTACACAGCCGCGTTGCACAAGGGTGTGTGAGGTGCCCAATAGGGAGCATTGCCTAACATGACTGTTGAAGAGTGTTGCACAGCCCCATGCTAGGCCCCTACCCCTCAGGTATATTATGTGTGGTGTGTGGATGACATGTGGGATACT
This sequence comes from Protopterus annectens, assembly GCF_019279795.1. Classification (NCBI taxonomy): domain Eukaryota; kingdom Metazoa; phylum Chordata; order Ceratodontiformes; family Protopteridae; genus Protopterus; species Protopterus annectens. The sequence continues at coordinate 1,310,419,474 of NC_056739.1, forward strand.
GAAGTGTGACCTGGCAGCGGGTGTCCGATTACACTATGTGTAGCATGTTGAGGTGTACTGCGTATGACAAACATGTTATCTTGTGTACATGTGTGTCAACTATGCCTATCCAATGTGCAGTACAGTGTTGCCACATTTGTGTCTGGTGCTCTGTGCATTGCATGTGATTGAGGCAGCTACTGACTTTACTGAGATGTTTAACATCTCACAGCAAACATGCACAGTATGCCTTATGCGTAGGTGTGTTATGTGTACATGGCCTACCCCTCACCTATGACATGCACATTTCAATACCAATTTTAAAGTGTTAACACACTAACCAGCATGTATCGTCTGCCCTGCTGTCACACCAGAGGGACCTACAAGAATATGACACAGTTTGTCAGTGGCCACAACTGTGGCATTGCTACTGTGAGTGTGCTAAACTACAGTAGAACAACAGGCATAGGTGTACGGATACTATTCAAAATATCAGTATTGCACACAATAGGCAGCACAACTGCTAAACACAGTACATATCTCACATATGCATAATCTAACAATACATGTAACAGTAGTCTACAGCTAGGGCATGTTACCTGCACGCTCCATGCCACCATGCTGGGTGGCTCCGGCCTCCATGATGACACATGTGTGATGTTGTTGCTGCTGTAGGCCAGGAGCCACCACACTTAGGAGCAGTTCCTCCACTCTGGTGAGGGGGGGATGTATGGCCACCCCACCAGCTGTGGCAAGCTGTTGTCTATGGATATCAGACGCACGCCACCGGACATGTCTAATCAAATCACTGCAGTGATGGTGTACCTGCTCATATGTCTGGTTATGCATGCCTATGTCATTTACGCGATGAACAAGATCTTGCCACAGTGCAGTAAGCTCATGCTGGTGCTGGCTGGCCCTGGAAAACAGCAGGGTATAGTGCTGAACCAGGCTGTGGTGGATTTCCTGTTCCTCTGTGGCTGTGTAGGAGGGACTCCTTTGATGAGCCATAAGCCTGGAAGGCAAGTAAACAATATGTGTGAGCAAGTCATGTGGCACACTTAACATTATACAATACAGATATCAGTTAACTGCCATATATAGCATCTGTTCGTCTGTCAGAGGATGCACACATTCAATACCACATATCAGTGCTCAGCCCACAACTGGATGACAGTGCCTGCCACTCTCCATTTAACAAACCAGTATACACTAGTACTCGGCACACTGTTTGGGATCCAATGCACAGCCTCGCGACTGGGGTACATATCAAGCTAATGCATGAAGAAATATGTCATCCATTGCAATGAATGTGAAGTACAGTTACAGTATAACCAGTAACCCACCCTGGTCATTGATGCCATACCCCTACCTAACATATATGCACAGTTGTTAATATAGCTGGCATACTGCTGTAACAGAGTATACATGTTGCTAGGCACACACGCAAACCCTGCAACACACATGTGATTGCGGACATGGTACAGGCATAATTACACACACATCAGACATTCATACAACACACAAATGTATGCTGACACAGATGAGCATTTCCTGTGTACCTTACAGTACTGTGTGCCCCTACTTACAGATACCTATGCCTGAGGTATGTAATCTGTGCAGACTACAAGAAACACACAAGACAGTGTTACCAGGGAATGTGAACATACACCATACTGTGCTGTTTAGGCCTACAGCTTCAGGTAGTACAGCAGTTCAAATGTCAGCTGGATTCACCAGCAGTACCACTTACTGAGCATACATGTATTGCTTCAGCCTACGATGGGAGACCACAGACGTACACAAGGAACTACGTCACAACATATGCCATCCTACTATGTCTGCATCCCAATAACTGACACATCTTTCTCTGGCCTCACACCTAGGACACAAACAACCATGACAGAAACAACCTAACACTAAGCTATCACACCGTTACAGACCTTGCACACATTCACTGTCAAACTCATTCCACCTCACATAGCAGGTATTGCACTGAGTACATGAGTGTGTGCATTGTGTCATAGGTAGGTAATACGCTATTGGCCCTAGGGCCTACAGCAGCATAGCCATATGCTACCCTGGCCTTTGACACACATGTAATTTGATTTCAATTGCTCCTGTCAACTGGATACACAGAGGTGATTCCCAGGGCGTGTTACGTATCCTCCAGACAATCATCAGGGGTATGTATGACATCTGCTACTGAGGAGTCTTGTTTGTTACTGCTGGGTGGTTTACTCCAGAGTATGGCATATTTGACAATAGGAGCCTATCCCTCCAGCATGTGCTGTTTAGTGAGGTGGTGGGGATTAGGGACCTAGGCCGTGTAGCCCAATGGGATTGTGAGGTGCTGACATGGTGGTTGTCTGACTGCTATGGGTGTGACATACCTCTGTATGTTCGGCAGAGGTAACCTCTGTGTGGCCGGTATGCAACGCACTGTAGCTGTGGTTATGTCAGTCAGTCTGCATAGGGTATGTGTTTGAGGGCAGTATTACTCTTTGTGAGGTATGTTTGTGGCCTTTCCACTTGCTGTAGTTGTTATGTGAGGTACATATCACATGGGGCATTGTGATGAGTACAGGGGAACACTGACCTATATTTCCGTACATGACACAACGTTTGTGATGACACGTACCACATAGACAGATTACAAGACTAGTGTGGCACTGTGAACATCAAAGGGGAGGCTACTGTCCACCTGTGTCCCATGTTCCCTTCTGACACCTTCAGTGTTAGGCAGGCAACCACCTATCTGGTAGTTAGTGGGTAAAGTGTTTTGAAATGGGGTATGGCATTGCAGTATCAACACTGGTGTTCAGTCCATGCCTTGGTCACCAGGTACCTGTTGCAATACGTCTGACCCCGTGTCTCCCTCTCTCACTATATATATATATACATATATATATATATATATATATATATATATATATATATATATATATATATATACATATCTATATATATTCATATATATATATATATATATATATATATATATATATATATATATATACATATCTATATATATTCATATATATCCATATATATCTGTATATATCTATATATCTCTATATATGTATATATCTATATATCTATATATATCTATATATGTATATATATATATCTACATATCTATATATCTATATATATCCATATATGTGTATATATATATATATATATATATATATATATATATATATATATATATATATACACATATATATATATATATATATATATATATATATATATATATACACACACACACATACTTGTAAATGTCCATTGCTGTACATATACATGCAAATATAGGCACATATACTGCCCACCTTCCATGGTGGGAATATCAATTATGAAACAGTTGTGAGACATACAATTATGTAATAATATTGCACAGTGTTGTGCAGAATGCATTTCGCTGTCCTCAGGCCATATAGCTGTAGCAGACCTCACTGGCTGTAACTCAGTCCCACAGCATTTAACCACCACATGACATATACCTGCACTGCTTGCTGTTTTCAATGCCACACACTACAACCTACATAGATATGTGCACATAGCAACCTTCAACTACATATATATGTCCAGCCTTCACTAACAGTTGCAGTATGTCCCTTGCCCTATGCACATTTGCATATACATATAGATACGGACTGCTACCACATATGCAGGGTTCACAGTATGTAGAGTACCATTTAGACACATCATTCAGATGCCAGCAAATACATCTCTGTTACATACCTTACCTTTGTATTTCTAACCTCTGTCTGTTGTACCTGTTGACGTGTTTTTTTTATCTTTTTTTTTTTTTTTTTTGGTGTCTCCAACTGCCTCTGTTTGTTTGTCTGTCTATCTGTCTCTGTCTGTCTGTCTGTCTGTCTATCTTGCTCTTTCTCTCTTTCCAGTTGCTGCAATGATATTATCGCATGCGTGGACAGCAAGTACAGGCTGCTTTTTTAGGTATATGCACATGTGCATGTGATGGCCTCTGCACCAATTGGTGCCCACCATTTAGTAATTGCATGCAGCCTGCTGTGTGGAAATTGCAGTTCTCACTGTGATTTCAGGACACTGCTATAAAATGATAGGTTAGGTAGGCGTAGGCCTTTCAGTTTTGCAAGGTGGAGACCATGCTTGTTTGCTGTGGACACTGTTGTGTCAGTCAGAAGGTTGGTATATGTCTCATATCTGAAGCTGGGTTGTAGCCAGTGAAATGCATGTTGTACTGAAACCTGACTTTTGCTTCTTCCAGTACACTCTTCTCAGTGTGTACGTTTACTCACACCTCCTAATGCTAACACTGGATACATGGGAGTATGTACTTTCTTTTGGAGGTAGGGAATTAACTGGCATACAACAGTAGTTATTGCAATGTATTCCTATGGCTTTCCTATTTTCTCTTTACATTCACTCCTTGTAATGCATGTTATATTTCTTTATTGCAATGTATTCCTATGGCTTTCCTATTTTCCCTTTACATTCACTCCTTGTAATGCATGTTATATTTCTTTCAGCACCAAGTTATTGTATATTTGCTGTGGCTTAGTGGTACATCATACAGACTGGTGAGTCCAAGGTGTGGGGGTTTGCTGAGCAGTACAAGGGCCTTGTCATACAGAGTGATTAAGGCACTTTTAAGAAGTTGTAAGCGGGTTTGCGCGGGTTGGCACGATGTTTAGCAATGCTAAGCTTAGCTTAGCTTAGCTTATTTTATGTTAGCAATACTAAGCTAAGCGTGGCGTAGCTTATCATATCTTAGCAATGCTAAGCTAAGTGCACACATGCGCGCACTGGTGCAAACACACTTACTACTATTGACAAGTGCTCACTCCCGCTAACCCCCGTGCTCATTTCTTTGACAGAAAAGTAAACAGGGAGATAGGAATGTGGTGATAAAGGGTGCACAAAGAGGGGAAGACAGTAGGGAAACCAGCTTGGGATGTACACGATGGGTGTGGCGAAGGTCCATAGTTGCCCATTTCTTTACTAGCAACAGCTGTGCATATGCAATACATTAGGTGGGATATTTGAAACCTTCCACCCCTGAGAGAGGGGTGAGAACAACTAAGTATGTTGTACTACCAATTATGAATATCAAGCACATGCACTGTTTGTGAACTGCTATACTGTCATTAGTACATTATTCACTTCTGAACAGTTTGTGGTTTGTTTGTGTTGACATTAGCACAGTCTGCTCAGGACAACTGGACATATTTCTGTACTGTGTATGCCTACCTACACCCTTGGTTGTGCCTGACTTCATGGGTATATAGTACCTTTGGGTAGGGGTGCAGAACTGCAGAGTGCATTATTTATTATCGTGTGATGTTTATCTTACTGAACATGCAGAGTTGCTGTGTACCTATAAGTCTATGAAGGCTTGTAGTTTGTCTGAGTAGCTCCCACCTGTGGACATATCCAGATTGTAGACAGAGGTCAGCCTAGTATTCTTTGACTGTGCACCACAGCAGTGTTTTCAGCACCTGAACAATGGCATTGTCACAGGTGGTTGCTAGCAGTACATGGCTACGTCCTTTGATATTTCTGTGTTGTACTTCTACATAAGGGCATGCTTGTGGGATTCATTCTATAGCTATTTGCAGAGTGTGTAACAGCAGACAAGCTGATATGCCTGTGTGTTTCCGACTCTTCCAGGCCTCAGATACTCTCATGTATATATTTGAACAGCCTCAGGGAAAGGTACATATAACTGGGATACACCTGTGATCTAGTTCAGACATTTTGCAGTTCAGACTTTGGGGGATTCAGAGCATATCTATTACTACACATTTTCAGATGTGCAAGCGGTGTCTACTCTCACTTATTGACATTTGTCATTAAGTGAGATTCAACACCTTTCTGCCTACTGTTAGTACATTTCACAGGGAAACAGAGGGGCACAGCTAACATTTGTTTACAAATCAGGGTCATCACTGTAGAGCAGTCACTGTTGGGAGGTCTGGCCTGTGACCTATGCAAATATGCCAGTGTTTATCCTGCTCTGATACTGTGTGGGGTTTGTAAGCTGCTACTGTAACCTTATTCCCTACTAGCATGGTTGATTCTCTTTTCACAGTCATGTCATGCAATTCAACAACACCTGCTGTTAAGGCCCACAGAACAAGATTTGTGTTGTGCCATTCCTATATTCCCTTTACATTCACTCATGGTAATGCATGATATATTGCTTTCAGCAATAAGTTGTTGTATATCTGCTGTGATGTAGTGGTACTTCATGCAGACTGGTGAGTTCAAGGTCCCGGGTTCGAGACTGACAAGGGTATTTTATTTTGCTGCTGAGCAGTACAGGGGCCTTGTCATACAGAGTGACTAAGGCACTTTTAAGCAGTTGCAAGCGGGTTTGTGCAGATTTGCGTGACGCTTAGCAATGCTTAGCTAAGCGCACACAAGGTCACACCTGCACACCCCCGCTAACTACTGCTTAAAAGTGCTTACTCACGCTAACCCCCACGCTAATTTCTTTGAAAGAAAAGAAAATGGGGAGATAGGAAAGTGGTGAAAAAGGGGGCACAAAGAGGGAAAGACAGTAGGGAAACCAGCTCGGGATGTGCAGGATGGGTACAGGGAAGGTCCATAGCTGCCCATTTATTTACCAGCAACAGCTGTGCATATGTATGAAATTTGGTGTGAAATTTGAAACCTTCCACCCCTGAGAGAGGGGTGAGGACAACAAAATATGTTGTACTGCCAATTAGAATTATCAGTTTACATGTCCAGCGGACATGTGTGTGAATTGGGTAGCTATGTATGCGGCGTAATTTGTTTGTGGGAACAGATTGTCCTTTTTTTTATTTTTTTTTTCAGGTGAGAGTGGAATGTGAGGTAAAGGAAGTAGGTATATTTGGGGAGGTAGGTTGGGGAGGTAAACAGACAAGACAAACAAGACGCATACAGGGGCGGAGTTTGACACATGGAGTGGGTGAACACAATTGACGGGGAAGGTTGTTTGGAAATCGCAAGCCCATGATCCCACAGATGGTAACAGTGGAACTGAGATCCCCACCCATGGGCAGTCACCACTGCACCTTCACAGCCCCGAGGGTGGCTGTGCTGGGGGCTGAGTAGGACGGGCAGGCTCACCCGAGAGATGTGCCACTCTCGCCTCAAGCTGGCATAGGGGATCAGCGACTGAACACTGGATCTCCCTACGCACCACAGCCTGGACCCTTTGAAGGGTGACAGGTGGCCCTTCTCCACCCACGCTTGCAGGGGGGATGAGCCCCATCCCCTGCAGCACCTCCACCCGAAGGTGGCACAGGACCAATGGAGGAGGGGAGCCCAGGCTGGGTACCGGAGCTGCTGGTGCCAGGTGCACTCGCCAATGCAGGAGGGGACAGGTGGGTCCGCTGGGACCGGCCTTCCCATACGTTCTGTGATTAGGTGTGTTTAATTACAACTTAAACAACAGCATTCCAGATTAGTTGTAACAGCATGCAGTAATATTCCCATTAACCCAACACACCAAGGTTCCAACAGTTGAACAGCAAGCATAACACATGCATATATTGAACGACAGTTTATATTCCAACAACATGCAGGGATGTTTGGTAGCAACAGGCCACCATGAACATGGTGTTTGAACAGGGCACATGCATCAACATCAATGCAAATATTTATAACACAATAGGACATATTTCCCAAAAAATATTTAAGGTTACACATACCCATTGAGGTGTGGAATTGCATGGTTTATGCACATATGGTAGGGTGTAGAAAAAACCTCAGTTAACATCTTATAATGACCTTTTAGTCTACACTACATTCCCAGTGACTGCAAGTGTATATCCCCTACCTGTATTATTACACTTGCAACCATACATTAGGTTGTGTCATGGGTTTGGCTAGTTCAATATATGCCTGACCTATATCTGACATACTAACTGTCCAGGATGCAGATGTTACTGCTACATGTTTCTTGTTTGCATTTATATTTCTTTATCTACATATCTGGGATGTTTTCACATGACACTTTCACTTCGATTTGTACAGAACCCTGCATTTCTTGCCACACACTCACATTTCTGGTGAATAATTACATGCTACACGTGTGCCAGGTTTACTTATTCATGCCAGCCAGTAACTGACTATTGTGGACTGTATATATGTTTCACAGCTACTATCACTTCCATCACCCACTTTATATGGGAATGCATCACTCTGGGTTGCCAGCACATTTTCAAACAACACTGTTTGTATAATGCAAGGGTGCAACAACATTTCAGACTCTGTGACACAGAAACACTCTGGGTTTTAGACCTTTATTAATGACATTGCACACTTTTCCACAGGCTCAATCCTTTATTTGCTTTAACGGTGTTTATGGCAGACATGTTCAAGACATATTATACCTTTATTAATAGGTTAGAACAATTTTTTTTCAGGCTCACTCACTTATGTTATATGACAGTGCCTGCAGGGATATTATTCCAGACATATGTTACCTTTCTTAATGGGTTACTACACTCTTTCTTTGCCTCTCTGATGTTTTTATCTGACAGTACATGCAGAGGACTTATTCAGGCAATTCTATCGCTGTTTTATTGGACTACAACACTTTCTTTCATGCTCTCTCCCATATTTTATATAACAATACATGCAGAATAATCACTAACCTGCCTGGTGGCGCAGCCTTAGCGGCTATCACATAGGCTTGCTGATTCGCAGCACGGTCACCTGCAGCTGTAAAGTAAATGAAGGGATATTGAGACATACCTATCCGTTATACATACCCCATTATCAATTCTTACATACTGCATTCCATGGCTACATACTCAGTTGTGGGGCATTCTGCATCCCACGGGCCTCCTGTATCCACTGGTTCAGGCGGTCCTGCTTTCATTTCTTCAGGTCTGCATGGTGGTGACGGACCTGCCCACCAGTCTGAGGAACGCCTGTGACACTGGTGAGGTCAAGAGCTAACCGGTTCCAAGCCTCTTCCTTGGAACTGGCCCTGCAGGAGTCTTGTCTCATGATGGTGGACAAGGAGCCAAATCATGTATTTGGACTCCTCGATGCCCCAATGTTGCACTCGGAAGAGTGAACCCTCTCCTGCACCTGCCATTCTGACTGCAAATGTGAGCTACAATCAGCTAAGGTGAGTATTCCCGCCTACAGGGCTTAAATATGCCGCATTTCCCGCACTTTTTTGTGATTGGCCGTTTTGTAAAATTCTCGGCTGACTGCAGACCTGCTTAGTAATGGTTAAACTGCCATTCGTAAGTTTATGAATGTTAATAGTGGCTGCTTCCCCTATGTTGTCATGGTTTAGTGGTTCTGTACTTTGATTATGATGCAAAGAGTCCTGGGTTCGAACTTTGTCATTCTTTTATTTTAATACTGTCTAGACAGGCTAGGGGGTGTGGCTGCGTTTAAGCAACTTAGCTCTACGTTGCTCACTGGTGCCCTACGGTGCCCTGGTTGGCGCGGCGTGCACGTCTGCACAAACACATTGCGCTGGGTAAAGCGCTTTTAAACTTTGGGCAACTCTATTGTGCATGGTAAAGCGCTATTACACTATGGGCAACTCCGTTTAGCTGGGTGAAGTGCTATTAAACTGTGGGCAACTCTGTTTAGCTGGGTAAAGCACTATTAAACTATGGGCACCTCTGTTTAGATGGGTAAAGTGCTATTAAACTATGGGCACCTGTGTTTAACTGTGTAAAACATTGTTTAACAGCAGGCTATTATATATCTGGGTCCTTTAAAAATATATATTTTGTTCACTGATACATTGGCCATGTCACTGCTTTTAATAAAATTTTAATCATATATGTCTGGTATTTTTTCAAATACTGATTTAAAACATGAATAAGAAGGGAAGTGGTGGGACTCAAACCATGAATGCCTTCTCTTTGTGCATACACTCTACTATTACGCTATTGCTATTTGGATTAATTTGCATAAGTAGTTCTTATATGCTCTTCAATGTTACAATTGCTAACTGTGGTTAAGCAATGGGCACACCCATGCAAACAAGCACAAATACGGGCAGCTATATCGTGGATTTAAAAAAATTAAAATTAATATTTTACGTTTTATAACTGTGATGGGGGTTTACAGTGTCAGGGAGTGTGGTGTTGGGTGCAAGTACATTTGAGCGAACTCGCTCTTATCTGTTGACATTATGCTTTTTAAAACCTTGCAGGAGCGTGGCCTTTTAGACTGCTTGGCAGTCTGACACGCCCCCTGCTTGCCTACTCAGTCCGTGTAAGAGTTACGGATGAGTCAGCGTGCCCTCATGAATATTCATGGCACGCTGACGTCATACCGTTCAACTGCAGCCTCCGAGTAAGATATATTAAGTCTTACACGGAGGTTTCGTAAATCCGGGGGAAGGTCTATAGACAAATAAAGACAACTGCTGATGTCCCCCTATCATGGAAATGCTCCCTTATATCACATATTTTAAAACAAGATAAGAATCATACAAAGTGTTCATCATACAGACCCATTTCATTTTAAATGTGGCCTATAAGATGTTCATGTCCATTTTAGCTAACATAATTAATCTGCTTTTACCTAATCTAATTAACAATGATCAAACTGGGTCTATTTTAAACAGACAAGTACAGGATAATATAATAAGAATACATACATTACTAGACTATGCAAATAAAAATAAAAAAAAACAGTTTCTGGTGTTGGTCTCAATTTAGATAAAGCTTTTGACTTAGTTACTTGGTCATACCTGTTTAAAACTCTTAAAGTGTATAATTCTCATCTGATCTAATTGCATTAATTTCTAAGTTATACAATAACTCTTATGCTTATGTTAAAATAGGTTCTTTTCTTTCTGATTCCTTTAAATTACAAAAAGAAACAAAACAAGCCTGTCTATTATCACCTTTACTTTTTGCATTAGCTGCAGAACCCATTGCTAATAGTATTAGATCCAATAAGAACATTAATGGTATCAAAATAAAAGAAGATTTTGAACTAAAGATTTAGCTCTTTGCTGATGATATTTTACTAACAATAGGAAATATAGAACCTTTGTTAGGACATATAATTAGTTCTATGGGTCAGTTTGAAGAAATATCAAACTTAAGATTTAATCATAATAAAACAAGTACATTATTAAATAATAAAAGATTAAAAAATTGATACAAAAATATTCTAACTTCAATTGGAATAGCAATCAAATGAAATAACTTGGTATAACCATTATGTTTAGTAGTGAAGAAATGATACAAACATTCAACAGGTTGTTGATAAAATTTTAAGTTTAGTCACAAATTGGAACAAATTATTTAGCATGGAAGAATGATTAATACTTATTAAGATGGCAATTCTCTCTAAAATATTTCTTGTCTTATAATCTTTAGTACTATCTCCACCAAAAAATTTGATGAAAAAGATAAATAATATTCTACTTAAATGTTGTTGGCATCCTAATAAACCAATGTAGTGGTTTTGTACAGAATGCCATAATGATCACCAGGACTTAACAGATAATAGTTTTCATAGATCTCAATCTCTTAGTGCAAGACTTCTGGACAAAGCCAGCATAATTTGGGGTGGGGGACAATGACCCAGAAATATGGACAGATTTGACAAATTTGCTCTTTAGAAATCTGCTAGAATAACAAGGGGTTTGTGTGATGATACATTTTCCTGAAGGGTTTGAAGTCTGCAACTCAAATGTATGTAATTATTGAGTCACTTCAGTCCTGAGATCACCCCAGTGATATAATGGCGGAAAACCACAACTTTGATAAGGAACACACCAAAAGGTATAGAAAGCAAAAACTGGACATTCTGTGTAAATCTGGATAGCTAACAGGTATGGTAGTTAAGTACATGGTCCAAACATAGTACAGGACAGTGTATACAGTGCAGAGTATTGTGAAATTCCATTCCTAGCATTCTGTACTGAATTTGTGTAAATTATATGTATGGGTACATGGACTGTCATGTAAAATAAACACTCAGGGGAAGTGTGTGTATTGAATAGAGGCAATCAGATGAACTGTAGAAAAGAACACAGGGAAAGAGGACAGGTGAAACAACCCAATGCACAGCAGATGAGGGCATGTCAATGGAAGACAGTTGTTGCAGAAACACTATTTACATATCAGTATGGTACAGTAGGGACTGCACAGTGAAAATGAGTTTTATGTGACTGTCACACCAGGTGACATAATAATGGGGAAAAGGTTTGTGTGAGATAAGTATCTTTACATGAACAATGCAGAGGATATCTATAAGGGAAGTTACATACAATTGGGGTAGGGTGCATATTGTGAAGCTGTGTAAACTGATTTGCCTGAATATGAGTGTAATCTTAGCAGAGGTCTCTAGCAAGTGGGACACAGCTAAAGGCTCATGGACAACATTAAAAGAAGCAAGCACAATCATGGACAATATTAAAATAATACCACCAGTAATCCCATGTCACTGACATGACATATGTGATTTAGAGTGATCAGAGATGATAATGCACAAACACACTTGTACAACTATTATGACATGTCTACGCTCTATGAGGGTAATCACGCACACTGTCCTTGCACCATAATAAACATCTGTTGAAGGTGTTAGGAGGGACACTGCTATACCTGTAATAAACATTATGATCAATACGAGCTAGTTGACTGCTGTGCATGGCATATATGTATATATATATATATATATATATATATATATAAATATATATGTGTGTGTGTGTGTGTGTGTATATATATATATATATATATATATATATATATATATATATATATATATATATATATATATACCATGCACAGCAGTCAACTAGCTCATATTGATAGTTAAATAGATATGGCACAATTCACACTGTCATGAATGTTACACATGCTATTAATGTTGTCAAACAGCTATGTATGTATGTACTGTGTGCATCACTGGAACAGTTAGCACACATGCATCTGGTGTAACAACTTGATGGGGTTCTGCACCATCACACAGTAATGTTTATGTCACAAAAAGAATACCAAGGTATGACCAATAAGATATGTGGCAGCTCACTGTGACAAAGGTGGTACACTTCAATTACACATCACTGGTACATATGTAGGGAGGTACATGAAGAAGGGTGCATTGTACTTAGTTATTGGTGTGATGAAGGCTGTGAACTATGGCAGTATTATGGCCTCTGATGTGGATGTCCTTTACATACTCTGTAGTTGTGTTACATACAAGGGAGTAGATAGCACTGTGACCACATATCGGTGGACATTCCACTTACTATCTGCCCCAGTACACAGGCCACATGCTTATTCGTCTGATTATAGGGTGTGATGTCTACATTACATTTGGGTTGTGTGTTTGTTTTCAAGACTTAACAAATCCCCCCATGTTTTCATGCCGTTGCAGGTGGTGTCATGGCTGTGGCTACAGTCACTGGTGTGTGTTGATACTGTCTGTATTATACTAAAATCACAGCTGGAGTCAATGATTGCCCAGAATCTGTAGTTCTTCAGACAGCTGTTTGGACACAGGATGTGTATGTCATCTGTGATGCCTGTCAATTAAATAATGGACAGGAAAGGGCCTAGCAGACAGCCCTGATGTACTGACCTGAACACTGAACCTGAGCTATAGGTAACTTCACCATGTCAACATATTTAGATCCGACATATGTGATACATTGGTCTATCCACTTGGTGACATAGGTGTATATAGCCACATCTGACAGTGTTGGGCGAATACCTCAGCATGGATTTGTATCAAATGCCTTGGGCTTGTCAAGTTCAAAAGGATGATAGTGTTGTCATCATGCATGCCCTTGATGACCTCTTTGAGAACATCTAACAGATGTAACAGACATGATGCAGCATTAACAACTCACAAAGGCCTGTTGCACACAGTCAGGATATCAATAGTGTCTATTTAGAAAAGGTGCATGATGACATGTTCATCTACCTGACAGATGAGGAGAGTCAAGATATGTCTATACCTACATCCATTGGGTGTTGTCCCCCCAACTCTGACAAATGCATGTTGATGTATGCACTTCTACAGGAACATAGTCTATGTGGTGAGTGTGTTGAAGTGTGTATTCTGCCATGTCAGGAAGATGTATGTGATAAGTCACATGATAGGTGATCTATGATGTCACAACCCACTGATTCTGTGTGATTGGCTTGGATGAAGGTAAGATAGTGCATACTGACTAACCTCAACTGGCCTAGGTTTGAACACAATCCTCCATAGAGGTATCATTGAGAAACTCTCCCAGCTGGGGATTAAACCTTATGTCACTAGATGGGTAACTAACTGGCTTACTGACAAAACCCATACTGTGCAAGTTGGTGAATCAACCTCTACCAGTAGAGCTGTTAGCAATGGTGTACCCCAGGGATCTATTTCTTGACAGCTCAGTCTAAAGTGTCTGCTGATTCTTACATACTGGGTGCAATCATTGAGTCCACCTATGATGATCACAAACTACAGGAGGGGCTAACACAGACAAATGATTAGTGGCAAAGGCACTTGGTCTACAAATAAATGCAAACATGTGAATTTATTTCAGCCTTCTGCAAAGTGGAATACCCTGCTAATTGCATCACTGACAACAGTCTTGCTATGCTGAAACCCAATGATGCAAGCACTGGGAGCAAATGTACACAGCAATCTGAACTTCGATGACCGTGTCCACACTGGTATTGAATATCTGTGTTGTGCACATCATAAGTTATGCCATCATATTCAGATCTCAGGAGTATATTACAACACTGTATTCAAACCTAATCAGAACACTAATACAGAGTATAATGCTCTCTTTTGCATGTACCACACCAGACACTTGCAGCAGCTGGAGAGATCACAGGGGTTACTCACCAATAAAACACAGTGCCTACAAATCATGCCATGATATATGTGGATAGACTGAAATCCATGTCGCTGTAATCTGTGTTGCATAGGATGAGGTGACTTTTGCTTGGCTTCCAGGCCAGTATCTCACTCTGCCCTAGTGGGAATAGTTCACATCCACAAATCAGATATAGCTGTTGATATCATCCGGGTCTGATGAGGAGAATATGGTAATAACAGTGTCCCACATGCTGGTGTAAAAGTTTGTCTGTAATATCAAGCAAGTGCACACACACACACACACACACACACACACACACACACACACACACACACACTCACCTCAGTTTACTGCAGTGAGACTAGAACCCCTGCCTAAGTGCACAGACTACAGAACTCAGTACTTTATGCTAGCACCACAGCACAAGTCTGACTTTTACAAGGCTGCAGGGCAACTTATAGTGGATTACATCAGCATGCCATGTTGGAGAGAAGATGATGGGAGGCCTACATAGTTTCATAGCTTCATAGGTTCATATGAGGTTGCTAGGCTAATGACCATAGGGTGTTTACAAGCCTAGTTATTTAAAAATACAAGTACTCTTACTGAGTATAGTTAGATGGTCATTGCTAGCAGAACAATTTTGTACTCAACACCAACTGCCCTGTCCATGAGGGACATAGGTGCCACTCCAGTGGTGAAATTTGAAATCAGCCATCCAGTTGTAAGGTTGCATTTGAAGAGGGTCATTGAAGAACACTGCTTCACATGCATTGGGAGGCAATTACAGAGGAGTGGCAATCACTGGGAGATATATCTGTCTCCCCAGCATGTTCTGATTATGTTACAGGCTAGGTTGTAATTTCTGGAGCAAGTTATTCATGTCCCATTTGATTTGCAGATGTCCATAATTTGCAGTAGGGCAGGGTCTGAGACTGCTCTGTATGCCAGACATAGATCACCTCTCAGCAGCCTGCATGATGCTGAGTACAGTGACAGGTCTTTCAGTCTTTTCATGTATGTCATATTTTGGAGGCCCTGGATTCTTCTGATCACAAACCCCTGTGCTTTCTCCAGCTGCTGCAGGTGTCTCGTGAGGTATGACAGAAGTGAGAATTGTACTCAATTAGTGGTTTGATATGGGTCTAGTATAGTGGAGCTATGACCTCCATGGTCTTGGATGTGATGCCCTTATTTATGAGGTGCACAATGTAGAATGTGTGTCTCACCACTATGGACACAGTGATTGAAAAGTAACTTGCTAACAAAATGTGTTCACAAGCCTCCCAACACTGTGTTTAAAGTTACAGGGGTGCTACTTGTATCATAATTAGAAGGGGCACTTCATTGCCAAAGAGAACAATGAGGCATTTTTGCTTTAAGGTTCAGTATGTGAGTTTTGCACCAGTTATTTGTCTGTGTCAGTCCTTTCTGTAATATGCTAATATCATTGGGGGTCTATATGAGTTTGCCCAGTTGACAACCATCATCTACCATTGAATAGACAAATATTTTCCAAACAGTTGAGGGCTCAACACAAATTCTTGTGGTATTTCCCTGGTAAGTGGTCTAGTGGTGGTGGTGCAATCCCCAACTTTGACAGTGTGCATTCTGTCAGTGAGCCAATTGGCTATCCATCTAGTAATGTATAGATTAATCTCCAGATGGGAGAGTTTCTGTATGATACCTGAATGGGAGGTAGTGTCAAAAACCTTGGATAAATCAACATAGGTGGTATGTCGTTATCCCTCATCCAGGTTTTTGGGGTCATTTCAAAGAAATCCACTAGGTTTAATAAGCAAGCTCTACCCTTGGAGAACCAAAAAGGATTGGGTCAAGTGTGTTGAAGGTCAGCTATGTCCCATTGGATAAGGTAAATTTTAATTCCTTCTGTAGCCTTGTATATAAGGCAGTTTAGGCTTTTGGGTCAATAGTTCTAGTTCTGCATATTACCAGATTGATGTGCATTACATATCACACAACATATTAATTTATGTAGTGCAGTTGATATATATATATATATATATATATATATATATATATATATATATATATATATATATATATATATATATATATATATATATATATATGTTTGTGTGAAAAAAGTACTGAAACACCAGGGTTGCAGTGCTTGGGGGAGGCAACACATGGCTGCATTGTAAATATGTGACATATTGTTAGATAGGGCCTTCAGTTTGTTATGTTTCCATTTGTAATTTCATGTAAAAAACAGGAAATGGACAGTAAACAGTACTAATACATAATAATATTCAGTTTCCCACAGAACGGCAAGCAGTAGGTTTACGCGATGGCTAGTAAAATGTTTGCACATGCGAGATACACATTTCCATTACTTCCTCTGTTTGCACACAGTTAGGCAATGTGAGCTGCATTGCTAAAAGTATGAGAGTTAGTACTGAGTCTATGAAACACACCTGCAGCTTAATTGACTGTGGCAGCAGGTGTAAATGCATTGACAACTTTCTTTTTGAACCCAGATGATACTGGGTTCAAAGCCAGTTGTATCTAAGACTTTTAAATAAATAGTGATAATGGAATGACATTAATTGCTTATAGTACATGTGTTGCTGTGTGTTGGCATAGTGCAGCAGGGTTAAGTAGCATTGAGCAGACATAACTGGGGCACTGTACTGCTGCTCTTAATTGCTTTGGCATTGTTGCATGATGCCAACCTCCACGCAAACATAGAGGCCAAAAAGTGAAGGGATCCATTGCTTTTTCTGCTACTTATGTGTGTTGTGTGATTCTGTTTTTTTTTTACCAGATAATAGGTGTTAAAATAGGAGTAGATAGGAAAGTGGTGAAATGGGAAGCAAGCAGGGGCACGATCAAAGGGAAAGCAATACAGGAATGTGCAGGAGGGAGGTAGGAAAGAACCATAGCTATCCATTTCTTCCAACAGTAAAAACTGATCATCTGTGCAAAATATTAGCTCAATTTGGACTGTCATCTCCAGAGAGAGGGGTGACAACAACATAATCATGTTCTATAGCCAATTGGACCGAATCAAGTATGTCAAGAAGACATGTGGGAAATGGAGAGGTACATATGGGATGATTTTTTTTTTTGTGGAACAGGTGCTTATTTTTTTTTAATTCAGTAAGACAGGACGGCTGGCTAAGGGATGTAGGTATGGCTGGGTCAGGTAAGTTGGGTAGGTGAGGAAGCAAATGCAAGCAAAGAAGACAAACAAAGACAAGAAACAGGGATGGTGAGGGACACAAAAGGTTGGGGGACACCATGATTAGAGTGAGGAAGGGAACAACACAGGCTCATGCCCATCAAGCTCAGAGGAAGTGAGAATTGAGTCCTCACCCACTAGACTGTGGTCTCCTTACTCCACTGGAGGCTAGAGTGCTTGACATCTTCTCCTCATATGGGCCATGATGGAGAGCAGCCTCTCCATCTGGTGTAGGTGTACACCAGTGGTGAGGTGCACAATCCTATGCACCAACCCTGGCATCTCCCTGCAAGTGATGACATCACCACCTTCACCACTGCACCAGGAGGGTACCACTGCACCAGCTTCTGGGGCGTTACTACCTGAGAGCACAGGTAGTGCAGGGGCAGCAGAGGCAGTGCTGCCAGGTTGGTTCACAGACATGCTGGTTATTGTTGTTGGAGCCAGTGGAGCAGGGGAGGCTGATCCAGTGGGGCTGGCCTACCTCACTGTGCTGTGTAGCATTTAGAGATGTGGTACACATGGATGCCATGGAGACATTTTGAAGACACATAATAAAAAATATAAAAATAGAGATAAGTGTTGGGGTGAGAGAAAAAAAGAGATAAAATTAGTACCATCATATGTGACATACAATGCATTAACAATTATACAACTCTTTTATCTGAACTACTACATATAAGTATACATCTTAACAGATACACACTGTACTACAGATTGCCGAAAGTAATCCTTGAAATGTGCATACATTGCACATATATGCATTCCAGTTATACAGACTCTAGTTTACAACAGAGCATTTGTGCCACTGGTATGGAGTTTTTAATTTAATGTAAATATTATTAAAGAAATAACAGTATTGTATAGTTGTGACTCATGGTATTGAACCCACAACCTCTGACTACAGTCTAATATCTGACTTGTACAATTTGTCTGTGCTACAGACTAATGCATGCATACCTGCTTTTACAGTTGGGATATGCATGCTAAGTTTGATACAACTGCATAAAAGACCCCAAAAAACTAAATTTAACTTTAAAAACTAAATTAACACCTCTTCTGTACATAAATACCACTTGCTTCCCTAAGTCTCTCCATTCCAGCAACATGTTCCTGCCTATTGAACTCATATATGGTGGCAGCTGGGGAAAGAACACAAAAGAATAGAATAGTATTATTCATACCAGTCTTGCCTATATTTTTATACTTACACAGCTGGGGGATGTCCGCAGTCTCAAACTCATTTAACCAATGGTTGATGGTATAACTTTTTCACCTATGTAGGTCATTAAAATGATGCCTACACTGCTCTGCAGTGTGTGGGATACTAGTGGCACTGTATAGAGCCTCAGCCACACTATTCCACACCTCAGACTTGTACTGGGAGCCAGACTAGTCCCCCTGCAGAAGCTTTTGGCTGTGGCACTTTACCAGGAGTTCAATGAATATCCTGGACTCCTGGACACCCTGCCTCTGTGCCCCAAACTTGGCATCTTCATCTCTAATGCAAACTTAACTCACCTAACAGTTATCTCCCAATTTCCAGTATATATATTTCCAAGCTACATCACCAGACACCTTTCAAACTAATGGCAAGTTGAATATTAACCTTCCAATTTCAAGTATTTATGTCCTCCCTGCTTGGCATTGATGCACTGTACTTAACATTGTGCAAATGCGGTTGGAATCATTGCTTGGGTTTGTGAACTACCAGTAACCACAATAACTGGAATTGGTGGGAAAGCATCGGTTCCCATTGCTCTGCTTTGGCTGGTAGACATGGCAATTGGGAGATAACTGTTAGGTGAGTTAAGTTTGCAGAAAATGTAACATCAAATGCCAAAATAAACCAAACACTAAAACAAAAGAAAAATAAAAAAAATATCACAAACCGTTGGTTCCTCGGACTCCAACTTTAATGACAATCATTTTTAAGTACATTTTTATTGTCATTAAAGTCGGACTCTGAGGAATAAATGTAATGACTTGACACATTCTTTTTACCTTTATACATTGAGGAAAATTGATTTTTAAACTGGTAGATTCAAACATAGGTATAAGGGATAAAATGTTTTCTTCCACAGAGTTGATTTTCAATCTTTACCACAGAAGAAGTGCTGCTCAGACATATTCAGGAATTATACATAAATACAAGTGATAGTTTCAGCTGTTGCACATGTATATGTGTGTCCTGACAAGGTGATTGGATATAGATTAAGTTGTGTATGTGTCTTATATAATTTTGAAGTCCATTGGAATCCAGATAGCAGAATTATACTTACAGAAATATAGTAGATGGTATACCCTCAGTCATACATCTGAAAACACAATAATGGTATCTCATCCCTCATATGTATAATACATATCATCTCCACTATCTAAAGTATTATAAGTGAGAGTGAATATAATCTAACCTCCTACCTAATTCTGCATGCCTCAGAAACAGGGTCCACAACTAAAAATTGCCTACTATTTTAGTCCATCAGACTTATGTTTACTCTAAATTAACTCTACTGTAAAGCAACTTGTGTACAACTCCATCCAACATGCATACAATTACAGAACTCTTGTAATACCAATTTACCATTAGTTGATTTGTGTTACCACTGTCCAAATTTTGCAAATTGCTTTGAATCTTGAGTTTGTTGTAATATTATTGCATGCAAATGTAAACTGTTTACCTCTTGTTTTGGAGCTTTTCTCCAC